>NC_090649.1:232851894-233024394 GCF_040937935.1 Hyperolius riggenbachi
TTTTCAGCAGATGGAGGCATGAAGTGCTCCAAAATCTCCTGATAGCTAGCTGCATTGACCCTGCCCTTGATAAAACACAGTGGACCAACTGTGCAGCTGACATGGCACCCCAGACCATCACTGACTGTGGGTACTTGACACTGGACTTCAGGCATTTTGGCATTTCCCTCTCCCCAGTCTTCCTCCAGACTCTGGCACCTTGATTTCTGAATTACATGTTAAAGTTGCTTTCATCCGAAAAAAGTACTTTGGACCACTGAGCAACAGTCCAGTGCTGCTTCTCTGTAGCCCAGGTCAGGCGCTTCTGCCGCTGTTTCTGGTTCAAAAGTGGGTTCATGCTTCCATCTGCTGAAAAGCTTTATGGAGATGAAGATTTCATTTTTCAGCACGACCTGGCACCTGCTTACAGTGCCAAAACCACTGGTAAATGATTTACTGACCATGCTATTACTGTGCTCAATTGGCCTGCCAACTCTCCTGACCTGAATCCCATAGAGAATCTGTGGGATATTGTGAAGAGAAGGTTGAGAGACGCAAAACCCAACACTCTGGATGAGCTTAAGGCCGCTATCGAAGCATCCTGGGCCTCCATAACACCTGAGCAGTGCCACAGGCTGATTGCCTCCATGCCACGCCGCATTGAAGCAGTCATTTTTGCAAAAGGATTCCCGACCAAGTATTGAGTGCATAACTGAACATAATTATTTGAAGGTTGACTTTTTTTGTTTTAAAAACACTTTTCTTTTATTGGTCGGATGAAATATGCTAATTTTTTGAGATAGGAAATTTGGTTTTTCATGAGCTGTATGCCAAAATCATCAATATTAAAACAATAAAAGGCGTGAACTACTTCAGTTGTGTGTATTTGAATCTAAAATATATGAAAGTCTAATGTTTATCAGTACATTACAGGAAATAATGAACTTTATCACAATATGCTAATTTTTTGAGAAGATCCTGTATATATATATATATATATATATATATATATATATATATATATATATATATATATATATATATATATATATATACACACACACACATATATATATATAATATATATATATATATATATATATATATATATATATATATATATATATATATATATACATACCCTGAAATATCCTTATAGTAAACTTCAAGGGATCTGGCCTAATAGTTTACTATATCAGAACTAGTCATCCATTGTACATTCATACAGGCAAATTATTGGGACCAGGTCTTTGAGGGATGCAATTTATTTATTATACTGTACAAAATAGAAGCACATCTACTCACAAGAGGAAGCAGAAAGTACATAACAGGCTGGAGAACATGCAGACTCAACCTCTGATCAGTGACAGAGGTGAGTGGGTTAAGGGGTTGTGTACAATCTCCAGTGGATAGTGTCCTCCCCCCCCCCCCCCCTTCCTTCTGCATCATGTGTATGGTCTTTAAGGTCCTCTCCATACCAAAGAACATCTCAGGTGTTTTTAAGTTTGCTGTCCTAGCCACATCCACCTGCGAGCAGATTTTCTAATGTTTCTAACCATTTCATAAACTGTATTACACTACGATTTTTTTTTCTACCAACTTTCAGAATGTAGCAGTAAGGATCACTGTGAAGCTAGATCACATAGGGAAGTTATACATGTTTATTTCTAGAGACAATAACACATTCCAAAAAACGAACTACTTAATATTTATAGTGTCAATTTCTTACTGAATGAACTACCAATTTAAATTTTTAAAAGAAACAATACATTTACATTTTCTTGATTGCATCAGCAAATTTGTATGTGAATGGAAACAAATTTTCAAACATCTGGTATTATGGAAAATTATACATGGTAACAATGAACAACAGTGGTGTATAATGATTAAGTGTCTGCTTGCAGTCCATTTCCCACACTTAGGACCAGTGCATTTTCTGGGTCAAAGAGTTCACTTCCTTACTTGCAGGGAGTGAATAAAAAAAATAAATAAAAAAATAAATAAAAAAAAATCGCTCTGCAAAAGTGCTTTTAGAAAAGCGCTTTTTAAAAAATGCAGTGTGCAGGCAAGCGCCGGGAGGCGCTAATAAAAAAATTGTGCACAAAATCACAAAACGCTTGTGATTTCGTTTTTAGATGTGAACAACACCTTACAGGATAAGAAAAAGCAACAGTATTTTTAGAAGAAGAAGAATGAAGGGGTTACTAGAGGTTAACCATGGTAGGTGAGCAATGGGTCAAAAACGTGATTTGATACAAAAACGATTGCTAAAAAGTACAATTCATAGTAAACAATACAACTTGATGTATGGACGTTCCGGACCAAGTAGCCTAGACTTTCACAACTAAATTTGTGTTTTTCTTACGAAGGAGTCTGCCACTAAATCCTGTAACACAAGAGTAATTTGCAGGCCAGGAAGTAGTTTTGATGACTGCAACATACACAAACTCTTATAAAAAACTCATTAATAATTATGTAATTTTCATAGCTATAGGATCATGGTCATTACAAGGACTTACAGAAACACTAAATCGGATAGCATGAGTCATTTTCTTCCACAGTAAAAGTGGAGTTATGAGATATAGGCCTGTATGCAATTCACTTTTTCTCCTGAGTTTTCTCCCAGCTGATATTTTCACAATTTGTCGTAAAATGCATTTTAGGCCACCGGCAAACAAGATAATGCTCAAAATAAACTCGATAGTACATTTTAATCAACTTTTGGGTACTCTTAATTGTACAATGCTGAAAAGTTAGTTTAAAGAGAAGATGAAAATTATCTCTTAGGAGATAACTCAGGAGAAAAAGTTAATAGCATATGGACCATGGGCCTATTTTTCATTTTTGGGGGGCCCATATTTCATTTTTTTTCTTTTTCTCACTGAAAATGTTAGACATTCAGACACAAATGAATTTCTATTTGGATTATAGCGTAAGCCTTACTGATCACTAATCATGGCCTTAAACTCTTGCCTAGAATAGAACAGTTTCTGCGTGCAAAAAAGTCATTGAGCCAATCAGAGGGCTCCCAGCCTAAGCCCTGGCACCCAATCACAGAAAGAAACACTGGCCAGCCCCCCTGTATAATAAGGAGGGCTGCCATGATGAGACATATTGTCCCTTGCTTGAGAATGCTCACTGAGAGACATGCTCCAGTGCTGCTGGCCTAGCAAGGTCTGTACACAGTTATCAACCTAAAGCTGTTCAGTGATTGACCCCTTCACTATCACTACACTATTGTTAAATCGTTAATTTGCTTGATTGATGTTATTGTGTGACAGTCAGAGTGTGTGCTCCAGTGTTGCTGGCCTAGCAAGGGCTGTACACACAGTGATAAGCTGCTCAGTGATTAACCCCTTCACTATCACTACACTATTGTTATATTGTTCATTAGCTTGATTTCATAGTGTGAGAGTCAAGAGTGTGTACTCCAGTGCTGGTGTGTGTGTGTGTGTGTGTGTGTGTGTGTGTGTGTGTGTGTATACAGACCAGGCCAGCTGCTGCCTGCTGGCCAGCTATTAACCTTAAGGTAGCCATACACTGGTCGATTTGCCATTCTCATAGATCCCTCTCTGATCGAATCTGATCAGAGAGGGATCGTATGGCTGCCTTTATTGCAAACCGATTGTGAATCGATTTCAGCATAAAACCGATTACAATCTGTGAAGCTGCCCCCCCCCCCCCCGCATACATTACCTGCTCCGACCGGCGCGAGTCCCCCTCTGTCCTCGTGGCTTTTTCTCCGCACTGGGTTCCGGATCGGCTGCAGCTTCATTGAACTGCCTGTCCGGGGACGCTTAAACAGTAGAGGGTGCTCTACTGTTTAAACTTCCTGCCGGGACAGGAAATTCAATGAAGCTGCAGCCGGTCCGGAACCCAGCGTGGAGAAGAAGCCGTGGGGACAGAGGGGGACTCGCGCCGGCGGGAGCAGGTAATGTATTTTCGCTGGCGTCGATTGTCGGACATTCAAACGCCGCTATCGACCCGCCGGCGATCGACCAAAATCATCCGCACGGACGGATCGATGGGAATAGACAGGAACGATTGATTTTGGACGGAAATCGATCGTTCTGTCAGCGTTTGCGCAACAATTTCACAGCAGATTCGATCACAGTGATGGAATCTGCTGGATATCGGTGGGAACATTGTAAGGTGTATGGGCCCCTTTAGCTAGCTACAGTAAGGTTAGGTATTAGGGGATAGGATTACTGTGTTATTGTGTAGTTAGTACTGTAGTACTGCAGTCAGTGCTAGTAGCTGTTAGTGTAGTAGTACTACTGTGTTAGCTTTCTACAGAACTGCTGTGCTGTGAGCAGTGCCAGTGTGACAGTTAGTGTGCACTAGTGTCTTCTCTTCTGCTATCTGACTGTCATTTGGCACGTGTCACTCGGCACGTGACAAGTGCTACGTGACAAGTGACACGTGCCACGTCCGGAATGCTTCTGGCACACATTACACCCGCTGCATTGCCCTGCTCCTGCTGCCTGTGCAGCTCCCACTGCCAGGGTGCCACAGGCCACTGATACCACCTATATTTAACCCAAAACACAATTGCAGCATAATTTTTTGGAGGTGTCTTGGCTGAAAACTCATGTCCCAGTTGTGCGGTTGGACATTGGACACAATGTGGGCTGCATGACCGCTGTCTGGAACCTAGGCCTGATGTTAATTGACAGCCATTTTTTTTTGGGGGGGGGGGGATCTTAAGTCCCCACATCATCAATTAGTGTTACCCTTTAAAAAATAATGATGCTACATGCCTCATGCTACATGCCTAAAAAACATTTTTAAAGCAATTTAAAGGCCACTTCCGGTTTTTCTATCCAGATATCCGAATTTGCCCGGATATCCCGGATACTAGGGTTGGATATCCGATTCAGATTTGAAATCGGATATCCGACCCGGATCAGATATCCGGGTATTGGGATCCTGTTCGGACCCGGATTTTGAAAAGGGGTATCCGAGCAGCACTCTGTTTTCTGAGCAGTAGAAAAAAAATGTTAACAAAAGGTCCAATATCTGGCAAATATATAAAATAAATAATTTTAAATTTTGAACCAACATTTTTATATTCCAAACATATTAGCAAATGTTTTATGCCTCCCTCCTGGAATAAACTGCAAATGTGTCAAAAGAAAGTTCAAACACCCTTATAACACAAATGTGTGGTCATATACCAAGCTATCAAAAATAAGTGTATGCTGAATACTGCTCAATCACTCCACATATGTAGGCATACCCAAGTAAGTCCAGAGAAGTGAATGCACCTAAGACCCCTTCCCCTTTTGTAAACATATTGCAGACATGCAGAGAAAAATAAAAATAAAAAACTGAACTTATCTTAAACAAAAAATATGTCTCACTTTCATCATTTGGTGTGGTTGGTTCATCAAGAGCAATGGTTGGCAATACGTTGTCTAAATGTTGTACTATTTTCACTAAAATAGAAGGTTTAAATGATTTGCTAATCGTTGAATTCAGTTTTCAATTATAATTTATACAGTGTCTCAACCGTTTTTGTAAATTGGGTTGTACCCTCTTCATATTGGGAGTATGTAACTACAATAACATGAAGAAATGGAAAGGGGCATGCCTCTGTTCACACTGCAATATAATAATTACGCTTAGTGGAGCGGATATGAACGGATCCTACTAAGCAATAGGATCCATACACATCAGTCCATTCCTAACTGATTCGTTGAGTGCATTCCGGCAAGTGGAATGAAAGTTTGGGTCCCGCACAATTTTTCCGGATGGACCCGTCGCTACGGATGGCAACAGAGGCTGACAGAATCAATTCTAGTCTATGAGAACAGACTATCTGTTCTCACCAGGCTGCTCATTGCAGGTTTTCATTAAGCTGCTTATTGCAGGTGTTTCACAAGATACTCACCTGCTGCCGTCCATTCGGGTCCCTGCATGCTGGAAATGTTGGTGTACCCATCCCGAGGCCCCAGCAGAAGCATCCAGGCTCCCATTGGTTGCAGTAGACTAATGGGAATCTCAAAGGTTCCCTGAGTAGAAGACCAATGAAAATCCTCCTTGAGAAGGGATGATTCCCATTGATCTATAGCAACCAAAGGGAGCCTGAAATGCTTCTGCTGGGGCCTTGATATACCAGAATTTTCAGCTTGCTGAGGAGCCAAGCACACGGTGGCAGCAGTGGCAGAGGACACAAAAGATCAGCAGCAGAGGCAGAGGAACACCGCAATCGGGTAGCGAATGGATCAGAATACCGGATGCACAATGTAAGAAACTGATACATTTCAAAATGAAAAAATGGATCAGTTTTTCATCTGGCATAATGTGAATCCAGCCTTACACAGATGTGTACAGAAGTTCTTTTAAAGAGAATCTGTACTCTAATATTCTTACAATAAAAAGCATACCATTCTATTCATTATTTTCTCCTGTGCCCCTCTGTGCTGTTTCTGCCACTCCCTGCTGCAATCCTGGCTTGTAATTAACAGTTTTAGGCAGTGTTTACAAACAAACTAACCAGCTTCTAATAGGCTCAGCTAAGCATAGTGTGTGAGTCATTCAGAGTATGCAGGGGGCCTGCAGAGGGTGTGTATCGCTTCTACCAATCACAAGCAGCCCTGCACATTCCACACAATCAAGCTTTAGCCCGACAAACAGGACAGAGGAAAGATACATTGATTTATTACAGAGACAGTGCAGTTAGGAAAGACTGCAGTAAGCCAGAGCAGATTAGAACAGGCATAGGAACTTATAGGATAGAAGAACTAAGGCTGAAACATTTGTTACAGAGTCTCTTTAAGAACATGTGAATGACATGAATGATCAAATATAAATACATTACATGGAACTTTAGGCTACACAAGTTGCGCTGTAAATGGAATTACATTTTAAATAGCAAACTTAATTACCTGTGGTGGCTGGAGTTCTACTTTAAAAATTCCGTTTTTTTTTTTGTTTTTTTTTTAACATACTGTAATAATATAACTTTTTCACAGAACCCAGTAATATGGCAGCAGCACACTTTTCAAAGTGGTCCTTTCTTTGTAAGGAATGTACCTGCAGGGATTGCATCCCCGCAGGACGAAGTGGTCATTTTCAGTGAAAGGGAGGATAACTCATGGAGAATGAAGACATTGTGACATGCAAAATGTACAGTTTAGTGATTAAGATCTCAGGGGCAGTTGTTGTTTATCCAGAGGAAGGAGCTTGCAGGCTCAGTTTCTAAATCTATTTACCTATCCTGTTTTCCGAAACGTTTATCATGCTCCTGTTGTGCCTGTGTTAGTCCTTTTGGGAGGACAAAAACAATCCAGAGGATATTTATCTAATGCACCTGTGCTACTTTTAAAGCATGTCCAATGAATAATCAAACACCCAGCAGGGCTGTTTATTTTTATTTTTTTTGTGAAGAATGAGCAAAAGTTTAGATTTATTATTTTATTCTGCAAGTTTTTGCACATTAAAATGTACTTTTAGGAGAGAATACAGTTGCATATACTCCCAGTGCAGTTAACACGCAGCATTTGTCTTCATTTTATTTCTTAGCCTGCGCACTTTGCAATGAAGAATTTTAATAACACAGGTAAAGAACTTCCACACACCCTGCTGAATTATCGGTTATTAACTCATTTGTAAAAACAGAATTATAATTTTACTTTGCAAGCTCTACTATACATTATTAACAGGCATTTTGGTATGATTAATGTTACATATAACAGCAGTTAAAAGAAAAATACTGTACACTGTTTTGTTTAACAAAGTACAAAAACGCATTAGGCACACCACACACATACACAAAAAAAGCTTAAAAGGCCCATATATATTTTGCATATTAGCAGGAGATACTGAAATCATGTTTTATTCTAACCCTTTTGTTGTAGAAAAATTGCTCTTTTCCATGAACTGCTAAAAGTGGTGAATTCACTACTTGTCAGCTGCTCCCGTCCACCGAAGCACTTAACACTCGGTACAATCAGTGGGCAGGCAGCCTCAATAAGTAGTTGCATCTGAGCACGGCCGTTGAAAGTCCTAGTGGTGTTACGGTCCTAAGCAAAATACTGAATAAACACAAAGTCCAAATAGCAAGCTTATGAGGCTCCACAACCCATGTTCTTCTCAGCAAACCCCAATGAAGTCCACTGCACAATACTGAAAGAACAACAATTTCTAGCCATTCCAATAGAAAAGCATGGGACCTGCCCTCAACTCAGTATCTGTGATACTCTCAGCTCTCAGGAGTTGTTTCTCCAAGACTCAAATCTACAGACCTCAATTTAACAGCTACATATGGTACACCATGCACAAATTGCATAACATATATAAACCATGTCAAATAAAAAAAAAATATATCAGTTTTAATTAATCCATTAAAACCACTTGATCGTAGCACCAAACACACAGTGACCAGTGTCCACATCCAATCTATTCATAGTCCATATCAAAATGTTCATGTTTGAAGAATCACAAATGCAACCATAAATATATGTAGAAATCAGAATGGTTCTAATGGATTGAAATAAATGTATTTTACGGAATGTGGTCCTTGTGCATTTTGGAACAGCTTTCTCCATGACTATGGTCTCCTGGTCTAAACTCAGGACCACCGCTATTACCAGCTCTTAGCAGAATTTTCCCTCCACAGGACAAAACTGAATAATTCTTCCACTCCCTCTGATAAACAATTCATCTTTTTAGTAAACTGGCCAGTGTGTCCACAACATCGGACGTCTCTTAAAGTGTTTTGGCTGTAGAGAAAGGTAAAAACTTAGGGCTGGAACCCACAGGAGCGCTTTTGGCAGCGTTTTGGCAGCACTGCGATACGCTAGCAGTTTGCCAAAACGCTGGGCTAATGTTAATGGATGGGGCAACTTCCACAGGAGCGTTTGCGTTTCTCAGAAACGCAAATGCAGGACATGCAGCATTTTGGGAGCGTTAGCGCTTCAATGTAAAGTATTGAACCGCTAGCGGAAACGCTCAGCAAAACCTAAACTGAGCGGTTTTGCTAGCGTTTTGCGGTTCAGCACACTGTAACAAAATGAAAAATAATTCACAGGACCAATCAGGATAAAAACGCAAAACGCAAAACGCTAGGCACCCGCTGGGGAAAAAAATACAATGTTGCAAAACACAACCCAAAACGCGCATGAATCCGCTTGCAAACCGCTCAGACAAAACGCTAGCGGTTGCGTTTTGCGTTTGCGGTTTTCAGTGGGTTCCAGGCCTTAGGCAGGGGTCACACTTGTCTTTCAGTTTCTACACTTTTCAGAAAACTGAAAGACAAATGTGACCTCTACCTTACAACAGCTAATGTAATTTATAGAGAAAACTGACAAATTGCGCAAGATGTCAGTTTTTTTTCTGCATGCGAAATCTGCATTAAAGTGTGACCTAGCTCATTGATTAACATGAGTTCTCAGTTGAAGTCAGTTTTTCTGTGCAGAAAACACGTACAAAAGCCGGTAAGTGTGACCCCTGCCTAAGACATCTTTTCCACGGGAGGAGGCTGAAGGTGGAGAATTAACTACCTGACAGTTCCTCCACCGGCTCATGGTAACGCTCGACATGGGTGTTTGAAATGCCCTCCGCCCCAAGGAGTAACCCCAACATATCCATGTTTGAGAAGCGGTACTTGAGATTATGTTATACCCAATAGGGGGTACTTGACTAAATCTGTATTTCATAAAGGGGTACATATGCTGTGGTAATGTTGAGAAACACTGGTGTTAAACCCTCTAAGTGTACACCAATTGCATGAACATAAACCAATAAATACACCGCAGTGTAAACCCTGCCTACTCAGAGGGAGAGTAAGGAAAAAGTGTGTGCGTGTGTGTGTGTGGGGGGGGGGGGGGTTTGTAAGAAGTGGCGGGGCAGAGAGAGGCAGGACCCGGGGGTGAGAGATTCAGGAGCCGGGAAGAGAGAGAAGAAGAATGGGAGGGAGAGGAAGGAAAAAGCGGCGGGGCCGAAGAGAGGCAGGAGCAAGTGGAGAGATATGCAGGAGAGGGTGGTTTAAAAAGTTCCTTAGGTGGGTGCATGTTAAAGAAAAAAAACGACCTCATCAGATTTTGCTAGTGTATTGCATCTGAGGCACCGATACAGGATAACAGGTATGGTGGACACAGCTGCAGCAATATAGGGGATCAATGATGGACAGGTGCTGGCTGCAATAGGTGACTGGAAGGTGTTAATGTCTTTACTTGGGGACCAGGGAGGATTAATAGCTGCAGTGCTTTATGTAGCACAGATGTTAACACCTCCTGCTCCAAGTACAGAGCCAGTAATCCTCATAGTTCCCACTTGCAGCCGTTAACTTCTCTGGGCCGACTAAAAATCTTTAAAAAATTCCAGCTTAAAGAGGTCAAATTTTGGGCTCGAGTTATATAAGAGTATATACAGTATGTTTAAAGTTTTGTTTCTGCCTGGACCTGTGATTTAAGAGGATGACGTTTCAGAGTAACTTATTAAGATATTGTACTTTTTAAACATAGCCTTGTGTTCTCAGAGCGTTAAAAGATTTTTTTTTTTTTAGATCACTAATACTAGTAATACCTTATGGTTTTCTAATTTCAATAGCATAAATATCAACATTTTATGAAGCAGATGCCCAAGTTTACTGAACCAAAGGCACATTATGCTTAGCATTATTGATTACAATGCTAATTTTGTTAAGTAATTTGAGCCTACAATACATATATCAACTCAAGCTCTTAACAAAAGTGCTGAACTAAGATAAACATCAATTAAATACAGTATAACACGTTTATATTTACAAGAATGCGGCAAACAGTAAATTGCAGTGTAACGTAAAAATCTACATGCACTGAAATTTATGCCTGTGCTAGGTCTTCCAATATAGTGGATTTAATTTTCATATCATCAATGTTTCTGCCTGTTGACTAGAGAAGCAAAAAAAAAAAAAAAAAAAAAAAGATACATAAAAATCACTGACTTCTGCATGCAAAAGTGCCCTACCTAACTCAGGACAGCTCCAGATAGCTCAACATACTCTTTTTTTTAAGTGGAGTTTTACATTTAACATACATTTCTCTTCTGAAAATAATGTTCAGCCAGCTTTGCAGCCAACTGTCTTAGCAGCCTGCTATTCAGGCAGTTACTGTAATGGTCAACATGATTATAAATGATGTGTTGCCCGTTATACAACTGGGTGACACAAAATATGTTAAACTAGGACAGGAAATAGTGGTGTCAGAGCTATATAATGAAAAATGTGTCTGAACCACAATAGCTTAAGGGCCTGTTACCACTAGCCACCACGCGCGGCTGCGAGAGGCGTGGCGGCACTTCCTGGTCTGCTAGTATGCAGACGAACACCAGAAGCTGTGCCATACACTGCTATTGGATTCGCTGCTGTTCCCACGGAAAAATGCTGCAACGTTGGCTGAATCACTATAGCGGGGGGGGGCAGCATTATTCCTTATGGCACAGTTTCCCCACGTGATTTGCCTGTGGGGAAACTGTGGATTTGGCCCGATTTCCGCAATATTGGAATGAGGCCCTGAAAGATTTACAAATCTTTTCCCAAGTTAATGCTATATATGGAGGATTGCCTGGAGTGCTTATTTGCTTGTTTTGACTAACAGCACATACACCATGGTAATACTGGTTACCCATAGAGAAGGGGGATCCAATTCCAATGGCAACAGTTCTGTGCACAATCTCAAACAGGAGGGTCCCTTGCCTGTAGGAGAGAGGCATGTACTGTTGCTGTGGGGCGGGGGAAAGGAACAATGCACTCAGTCATGACTGTTGCTTTACAATCTGGCATGCTGGATTTTCTGAGCGATCTTTTGGGGCACATGTACGTTAGATTCTTAGTCAAATGACCTGGAACCGCTGCTTTGGCCAAGTTCAGAAAAGCATGTATGAGGCTTGCAGAATAACTATCATAACATTCATAAAATTTAGAACAATTGTGCAGTAGTTGTACATTTGTCCCAGAGTAGCTGCTTTGAGGAGTCAAAAGTTCAGTATACATTTTGGTTTAAACACGATTTCATGATACCTCTTTTAACTTCACTTCTGTATTTGTTTTCTGCTTTCATTTTAGGGTACCATGATACATTGAACTGTTGCAATTTAAAAAAAAAAAAAAAAAAAAAAGGGGTGTTGTAAAAAAACAAACAAAAACAAAAACTTCTGACCAGTAGGGTGTACAAATAAATTTACTGCCGCCTTATGACTTTGTGCAGTGTATTATTGACAGGATACAAAGCGAGAACCAGGTATTCAGAACAAGCAAAAGGTAACAGGATTGGGTTTGTCCAGGACTCACAGTGTTGTGCTGTGATGGTAAAAGGTGCTTCCTCTATTACCTGTTCTACATGACTAAGGAAACCACAGTCCTACCACATGTTCTAGGTCTAGATTGCATATGAAGCTACTGAATTGCAAGCAATGGAGGAAGAGTTATTTTTCCAATATTTAGAGGGCCTACATTTCTTCATAGATGCATTCCCCTCTCAAAGCATCCAAAATGCAGGGACAGTATTATTTCCATAAATTACAACTGTTTGATAGAATGCAGTATTCCAATAGTACAAGTTATTTCTTTTTTTTTTCAATTATCTTTTTATTATTCAAAAAGAATAAGGAACATATAACAGTTTAGTGTTTGCAACAGCAATAATCATACTTGGAGGATATTGTCCAGAGGCTAACAACAGCAATAAGAAGACAGAATATCATGTAGCAATATAAGAACTTTAAAGTGAGCAGGTTCGGAAGGGAGATCGTGTTACTGGGAAGTGTTTAAAGACAACCATACTGTCCAGGGGTCCCATATCAAGTCAAATTGGGGAGTAGTCTCTCGAATTGTTGCAGTGATTTTTTCTAACACATATATACTTTGTATTCTTTTAATAAGTTCGCTTCTGGAAGTGGGAAGGGATTTGCAAGTCTTAGCAAGTAAAGCCTTTGCAGCAGGGCCGGATTTACCATAAGGCACTGTAGGCACGTGCCTACAGGCGTCTGAGGATGGGAAGGCGGCTCACTGCCATCCCCTAGTGCCTCCCTCCATCCTTGCCTATGCAGATTCCTGAGCAGAGCATAAAATGAGAGGTACCTCTGTCTTTCTAGTGCTATGGGACAACTGTAGCTACCCATGGCAGGTAAAAGAAGGGAGAAGTGACAGCTGGGCCAGCCAGCACATTTGCGGTGCAGTTCAGCGAGGGTTTGTAGGTTCACGGAGGGCGAGGTCTAGGGTACCAGGACATCTGTGCCTATAGGCTCCTGTGGTGTAAATCCGGGCCTGCTTCGCAGCATTACAAATTTGTCCCAGAAGTTTGTTCTGGGGTTTGCAGAGAGTACAAGTTACTTCTTTCAGTGTTTTGTAAACAGATATTTTATAAAATAGACATATTTACTCTAAAGAGCTTATGGTGAAAGTCTGTACCACATCCTGGCCTAACATTATGCTTTTGGTCAGTCATCTGGAATGACTGTACCTCTAATATGGCATTCATTGAATAATTCAGCATCACATGTCACAACACCATGCATTAATATTTATATGCATAGATATGATGTGCCTGAGGTGTAATGCCTACGATGGCAGTTGGACTGTGCAATACTGAAAGATCTGCAGAAGAGCTCACATTTTATCAGCTGGCCTGGATGTTTCTTTTACTTACCAAATTTTCCTCCACAAGTTCAGAACACAGATTTTTGATTACTGTTCCATACATCACAATAATGACCATTCAGTATGCCTATGCATACAGATTAGAGAGACAATTTTTTACTTTTGGGTTCTAGATCTGTACCCCAAATCCTACAATAGTAAAGGTCCATAGTCAGTAGCTGCCATCCATTCCAGTAACAAAAACAAAATTCTCAGCTAATAAACAAGTTTTTGTGTGAATGAAAAAAAAATATAAAAATCTAAGAAGCTTTTGACTACCTGAGTAGAAACTGAAAACTGAACATTCTTATTTGAAATAGGAAAACAAATGCTGGATATGCAGCCACCTGCAATCATGTATTTGGCAATCAAGTCACACTGCAATGTAATCTCTCAAACTCGCAGTGGACATTCTAATAGGCTGATTAGTATTTGCTCGGTCACAACAAGCGGAATAGCATAATGAATAATAGACTTGCTTCTTTTAAAAGAAAAACATATCTGTATTCAATTTGGATTATGTAGATCAAAGAATTAATTCTAATAAAAGAGAATGAAAGAATAATTCATAAAGGACTCATGTTTTCAACTGGCACTAGAGCAAAGCTCAGATGAGAATGATGTCATTATTTACTTTTTTTTGCAGTCATGTATTATTTAACATGAAGCATGGTGTGTTTTTGATCAATTTTATATAAAAAAAAAATTACAGGAATATGGAGGCCACCATTTTTACTTTGCCTCTGCTGTAATACTGACTGTGATTTTTTAACACAGATGAACTTACGGGCAAAGTCAGGTTGGATAACTATAAGGGGGAAAAGAAAAAGTTAGGGCTGTAATTTCGTTTGAATCAGAGCTATTATGTATACAGCCGTGTGCACTGGACAGTTCATCTCTAGCCTATTCACTAGAAAAGCACAGGAAGAAAGAACCTACTGTGCAAGTCTAAAGCAGGGCTGTTAATCTCAAGTCCTCAAGGGCGGAAGCCCTCGCACATTTTTGGCACAGCTAAAATTATTTGATGGGACTGAATCAGGAAAGGTGTGGTTCATCAAATAAAACATATTTCTCCATCTATCAGTACATCCTTGCTTAAATATGCTTCCAGACCCGCCCCCCACCCTTAAAAAAAAAAAAAAAAAAAAAGGACTGGAGTTCCATGCCTGTGGTCTATAGCTCCATGACACGTTGTTTGGAGACTGAAAAAAGCCGCTAGATATTGGCCGTTGTTTTTGAATTTTATTTTCAGAAGTATTTTATTTATCTAGTAAATATTAAATACTACACATACATATTTCAGACTAATAGTATAGAGCCCTTCAACCACGTATGTCTGCACTGCAGTACATAGGTATCCTCTCTGCCATCAAGTTTGGCAGTGATAATTATGTCAAACCTCTCATGGTTCCTATGGTGATCATCACTTTCCTCTCACTCGTATGAGGGCATTCATCTTGCGGTTGTCTGTGCTGCAGGTTTAAAGTGCCCATGATGTGGAGTGCATCCCTGGCCACTACTGCATGCCAGGAGATATAGTCAATGTGTTTGTCTCTCCTGACTGGGAGATGTAAACACATTAAAATGACATCTCCTGGCATGCACTAGCAGCTGGGGATGAGAACTAAATCACTGAGGCACTTCAAACCAGCACCAACTACAGCCCTTAACCCCTCCATACTTTCCATCATGCCGGGTGCTGGCTGAGGGGCTTACTTTTACTACATTAAAAATTGCAGCATAATAGTCATGTTTATTTTGTGTGAAACGTTCATCTCTGGTTCCCTTTAATGCTAGACCAGTCGATAGCTTGTAAAGAATAAATGCTCTACCTGATAATTTCGCCGTTCTGGTGTGCTTTTTTAGTGTTTTTTATCCATTATTGCTCCAGGAAAAATCAAATATGGCCGCCGCCTCATATCCCTTCTGCTTCCGGGTTATGAGTTGTTCTGGATGTGCTGTCTAGGCTATATGAGACTAGGCTGCTGTCTAGGCAATATGAGAAAGGCTGCTGCAGCCTTTCATCTATGTGCTTTCATTTTGGTATGATGTGCAGCTGCCTGTAGGAAGTGTCTCTCATGGGAATGAAACTGCAGTCATCATCATCTATGCAGAGTGCACACAGAGCACACAGATCATATTGCAGCCAGACTTGTCTGTTTCAGAGCTTCTCTCTCAGCAGCAGCAGCCCCTCATGTCATCACAGCTCTCAGTGTGCAAAGCAGGAAATCTGAGCCAGGAGGTGGCAGGCTTGGGCTTGAAAAGACTCCACAGAAGAGTGACTCAACTATAATGATTCCAGGTCAAACCTAGACTGAGCCAGTCGGGGATTCTTATCGCAGCTGATGATAGACTAATTAAGCAGATAAGAATGAAACTAAAAGCAGGGTAGGTGTTTACTGTCATGTTCCCACTGATAAATGTAATAAAATACATTAGGGTGCTTCGTCTCTGGTTCTCTTTAAGCAGCCCCACTTCTCATCTGCATACTACAGCCCTAAACTATTTTTAAAATAAACAAACTGATAAGATAAACATATAGGCATGCAGAAAGAAAGATATCACCTTCCCGTGCTCACAGTGAAACAAAGTCCAGTCTGTAGTAGGAGGAGTATGTTGCAGGTGAAAAGATGTGTGACCAAACACAGGCTGGGGCACTGACCAGAACAGCAATGGACAAAGTATAATAATCTTAAAAAGGCTTTCAACTAGTCTACTACTTCTGATCTAAAGGTTGGCTATTTTGTTCCTTTCTACTTTGTAGGTATACAGTGACAAAGCTAGAGATAATGGGGCCCCGTAGCAAAACTTTCATGGGGCCCTCAGATGGAGGCATTGCTTCCTGTCCCTACCCTATACATATGAGTTAATTGGGCAATTTGCATTCTGATGCAATCAACACTGCACATAGTTCATGGGCACTGAGACAAAGTCAGAGAGTGGAGAAACAAAGGAAAGATAATGGTGAATACATAAAGGATAACACAGCCAAAAGGGTTTGAAGAAATGGGGGGAGCAGGCATGTATGGGGGAGCTGCCCAGATGGCCAGCGCTCCCCCCCCCCACGTTCTCCTCTGCAGCCTCTTGCGGGTCACCAGAGTCAGGCACCAGTATGCAGGCGCTAGCACGGCTGCGCATGTTCCTCAGCATGCGACTGTGGATGGGAGCTCTATGTGTATGATGTAATCGTGACAGCATGCGCAGGTGATACCAGACTCCAGTGACCTGGAAGAGGCTGTCGGAGGGGCTTTAGGTAAGTAAGGAGGGGGACAGAGGAGAAGGAGAGGGACAGTGGAGTGGTGCCCATCAGGGCAGCTCCCATACATGCCTGCTCCCCATGTTTCTCTGAACCTTTTTGGCTCTGGTATCCTTTAAATTACCACCTGGGCCCCCTCTGCTCCAGAGCCCCATAGCAGCTGCTATGGCTATTGCTACGACCCTGTAGGTATATAGCCTCCAAGGACAATATGCCTCTGCTGCAAGGGGCTGACTTTCTTTTACAGTTTTACTACAGAAAGATCACTCCATTGGTCTTCTTCCCCCTTTTCCCCTAGGTTCCTCGGGAGACCCATCAAAGCCATTTTTTTTAATCACTCCAAGACACAAAATCTACAACAAAAACCCACTATTAGTGTTGAAATCTGAGCTTTTCTGGGGTGCATGAAAATAAATGTCAAAAACATTTTGCTAAACTGAAACCAGTATGAGGTTCAAACTTTGAAAGTCAAAGCTTTTGATTTGACTGAAATTCCTTTTAAAATTTTCGGATACTGCTGTAAATTCAAAGATTTGCAACTTTCTGATAATTTTCCCTGCCGTCTTCCAAGCTACAAAAATGACTCCTTCCCATGGCTGTATACATTTCACATTTAAAAAAAAATGTTTTGATAGTGAAGATATTCCTCAAATATTTGACTTTTTGTGCGCTGCCTAACCCAACTTTTTGTGTGTGTGTGTGTGTGGAGCCGAGACGTATGCAAAAAATATTTATTCTACCAGTTATATTATTTAATTCAAAGCGGATTTACTTCGCCAATGATTTAACCAAAGGATAAATCCAGTACAAAATTATATCTCAGAAATGCATTATCAATTTTTAATCTAACTAAATGAAATATGACCTAGCTAAACTAACTTTTCAAATCAAGGACAAAGCTTGCAAAGGTGGACTGGCTGTGCATGAACAGACTTTAAAAAGTGCTCTATTTAAGAAGGTGCAATGAAAACTGATGATTTTCTGCATGCTAATATAGCTATTCAAATGACAAGGTTACTGTTGGCAACAGAATTCTGCACACTACAAAAAAAATAAAATAAATAAAAATAGAATGTATATTAAACAGGTATACTAATCATATAAAAACACCACAACAACAAAATATCATATGCAGTGCCAATTTACCTTTCTGACAAATAGTAATGCAAGAACTGAGAAGAACATTACCAATATAAAGCAGCAGTTCTCAGTCAGGAGTAAAGAAATGCCTTAGAGCTATATCCATTACAACCACCAGTTAATCACTTCCCTATTTCTAAACTAATAAACTCCTAATTAACTTTTTACCTGTTCATTATAACTACCTTTGAGCTTATGCTGAAAGACCTGGCAGATATACAATATAGTGCACCTGAGATGAAAACATTCCTACTTCCTTGAGGCTGGTTGCACATCTAATAATAAGCACGGGTCATGCGGTAATGTTTTACAGCCTTTGCATCAGCATTGCGGTGATTGTGACCCTTCTGGCACAATGTGTTGCATCGCGTGAAGTGTGCAAGCCTCCATAGACTTGCATGGTCCTTACGGCCGGGAAGCGTCAGGGAAGAATAACACGGTGCGACGCAGTGTGCAGGTGTGCAAGGAGCCTCAAACAATACATGCAAAACGAGGCAACAAGATCAGTGATCTCTTCAAAACATGCGCTGTCACTGGAGGAGAGTTTCCCTCCATGTTCTCGAAGGACATAATGGGAAAAGCCACTAAATTACATCTTCTTGGAAGAAGAAAGAACTTGGTATTATGAGATCACATTAACACAATTCAAATGTAAGAGAAGTGGTGGGCAAATAAGAATGTATAAACACATCAAAATAAATATTAAACATATAACAGTATATTTCCATGCACCATGCCAACAATAGACAAATGGAAAATGCAAAGGAAGACATTGGCTCTTGGGTGCATGAAAATACAAAATATATATATTTTTTATATTATTTTAATAATGTATATTATTATCCATTACCTCATAAATACCCACACTAGGATAGTAATCTAAAAGTAAAAAGTCATCAAATAGTTTTCTAAACAGGGGCTGCAGTCCCTAAACAAGTCTCACAAACAGTCTGCACAGCTATAATGATTATAGATAGTTGCTGTGTCTATCACCGGCACAGTTCAAAACTGAAAAAGTACTAAGTTCCAGGGTGAACAGAGACCACAAAGGAGTTCCTGTGATGGATTATTGATGCCTCATAACATATAGAGGGTACACAGTTGCACAATGCAGAGTGTAAGGCAGGGCCTGTTGGGTCCTTGGCTGGTGATCATGCAAATATCAAAGCCGAGGAGATGGTCATGCAATAGCAAAGTAGATGAGATACGCCCCCAATCGCAGGGCAAAGCAAACAATAGCCTTTAAATGTATACCATCCAAAAGAACCAGCGTGTACGAGACCGAAAGGGCCTGGTATTATGAAATAATATCGCCACAGCAGCCTCTAGTACAAATAATAGCTAGATAGTGTCAATACCATACACACTTACGCAATATTTTCTTTGTTTCAGAGAGCTATTGCGAATGCCAAATTACAAAGGGAATAGAATGAATGTGAGCAATATGGTGGGAATGCCCTATTCTTTTTATTCTAAGAGGAAGAAACATCTTTATGAACTATAAAAAATAAGCAGTACTTGTAGATATGCTAAACCCTCCCCAAGTGACACTGCTCTCCTTGAAACTAGGTTGCTTTAAAGCATAACAAAAGGGGAACATTAGATTGTATTTCACATTAGCTATGCCCATTCTATGGACAGTAATATAACACTTATTACTAGCACATAAAATGCTAATAGTCCATGTAGCATGCTTAATAAGAAAAGTACAACTCCAGCAATCTGGGAGAGTCTCCTTTCTAATTTACTTAATAGTTGGGTCAACGTCATAAGGAATATCAGCTGCATCCCTGAGATAATCATAACTGCCCAATGCCTAATATACACTGAGCCTATCTATTCAATTTAACACTACATTACATTGTATCCTGGCCTTTCCACCAGGGATGCTCATCCGGATACTCGAACTACCCGGATATCCGAACGTTTTTCTGGTATCCAACCTTGGATACGGATTCCGGATAGCTGGATAAATCCGGAATGCACTATCCGAATGAACTCTGCTACGTATTAGGTATCCGGATATCCGACCGGATACCTAGTTCGAGTACCCGATTCGGATAGCGTCCATTGATGTCATTGAGCCAATCAGAGGGCTCCCAGCCGAAGCCCTAGATACCAATCACAGAGGGCAACCCTGGCCAGCCCCTCCTGTATAGAAGGCGGGCACCATGATGAGAATCTCGTCCTTGCTCGTGACTGCTCACTGAGAGATATCTCCAGTGGTGTTGGCTAAGCAAGTGCTGTTTTACTGTGCTAAACCTAGCGTTTTTGCTCCTAAACAGCTGTACTACACCATTATTTTATTGTTTTTTAGTTATCTAGCTTGTATTTAATCAGTTAGTGTGACAGTCAGACTCAGTGCTGCAGCTGCTAGGCTAGATCAGGGCCTGTGTGCACAGGCTAGGCCTGCTGCCAGCCTTAGCTACAGTATAGCTTGTAGGTTATTAGGGATTAGATTACTGTACTACTACTAGTCTTATTGTGTAGTTAGTTGTTAGAGAGAGTACTACTACTGTGTTAGCTTCATTTACTACAGATAGTTATTGCAGTGCTGCTGTTAGAGTCAGTCAGTGTGCGACAGACGGTTAGTGTGTGCTCCTGTCACTCCGTCAGTTGAAGTTCGACTAGTACTACTACAACTAGTTCTCTACTAGCAGTTATATACAGTAAATTTGTAGTGAGTTAGCTTAATTCAATTGCAGCGCTGTTACAATGTGTGACAGATAGACAGTGAGTATGTTAGTAGTGTTGGGCGAACACCTAGATGTTCGGGTTCGCGAACGTTCGCCGAACATCGCCGCAATGTTCGGGTGTTCGCGCCGAACTCTGAACATAATGGAAGTCAATGGGGACCCGAACTTTCGTGCTTTTTAAAGCTTCCTTACATGCTACATACCCCAAATTTGCAGGGTATGTGCACCTTGGGAGTGGGTACAAGAGGGGAAAAAATATTTGAAAAAGAGCTTATAGTTTTTGAGAAAATTGATTGTAAAGTTTCAAAGGAAAAACTGTCTTTTAAATGTGGAAAATGTCATGTTTCTTTGCACAGGTAACATGCTTTTTGTCGCCATGCAGTCATACATGTAATACAGAGAAGAGGTTGCAGGAAAAGGGACCGGTAACGCTAACCCAGCACCAGCAGCAGCACACGTGATGGAACAGGAGGAGGAGACGCAGGAGGAGAAGGCCACGCTTTGTGAGACACAACAACCCAGGCCTTGCATGAGGACAAGAAGCGTGCGGTTAGCATGCTTTTTACCGCCATGCAGTCATAAATGTAATAAAGATAAGAGGTTCAATAAACAGGGACCACGCGCCGGCAACGCTAACCCAGCAGCAGCAGACGTGATGGAACAGGAGGAGGCGCAGGAGGAGAAGGCCACGCTTTGAGACACAACAACCCAGGCCTTGCATGAGGACAAGAAGCGTGCGGATAGCATGCTTTTTACCACCATGCAGTCATAAATGTAATAAAGATAAGAGGTTCCATAAACAGGGACCATCACCGGCAACGCTAACCCAGCAGCAGCAGCAGCAGCAGCAGACGTGATGGAACAGGTGGAGGCGCAAGAGGAGAAGGCCACGCTTTTTGAGACACAACAACACAGGCCTTGCATGAGGACAAGAAGCGTGCGGATAGCATGCTTTGTACCGCCATGCAGTCATAAATGTAATAAAGATAAGAGGTTCCATAAACAGGGACCGGCAACGCTAACCCAGCAGCAGCAGCAGCAGCACACGTGATAGAACAGGAGGAGGCGCAGGAGGAGAAGGCCACACTTTTTGAGACACAGCAACCCAGGCCTTGCATGAGGACAAGAAGCGTGCGGATAGCATGCTTTTTACCGCCATGCAGTCATTAATGTAATAAAGATAAGAGGTTCCATAAACAGGGACCGTCACCGGCAACGCTAACCCAGCAGCAGCAGCAGCAGACGTGATGGAACAGGAGGAGGCACAGGAGGAGAAGGCCACGCTTTTTGAGACACAACAACACAGGCCTTGCATGAGGACAAGAAGCATGCGGATAGCATGCTTTGTACCGCCATGCAGTCATAAATGTAATAAAGATAAGAGGTTCCATAAACAGGGACCGGCAACGCTAACCCAGCAGCAGCAGCACACGTGATGGAACAGGAGCAGGCGCAGGAGGAGAAGGCCATGCTTTTTACGACACAACAACACAGGCCTTGCATGAGGACAAAAAGCAATGCTTTTTGCCGCCATGCAGTCATAAATGTAATACAGATGAGAGGTTCAATAAACAGGGACCGGAAACGCTAAACCATCCCAGACGTTCATTGGTCATGTTACTTGGTTGGGGTCCTGGAGTGTTGCGTAGTCGTTTTCAATCCAGGATTGATTCATTTTAATTTGAGTCAGACGGTCTGCATTTTCTGTGGAGAGGCGGATACGCCGATCTGTGACGATGCCTCCGGCAGCACTGAAACAGCGTTCCGACATAACGCTGGCTGCCGGGCAAGCCAGCACCTCTATTGCGTACATTGCCAGTTCGTGCCAGGTGTCTAGCTTCATGCCCGGTTTCAGGTCCAGCGGTGCCAGCCACAAATCCGTCTGTTCCTTTATTCCCCTCCAAATTTCCTCCCCTGTGTGCTGCTTATCCCCAAGGCAGATCAGCTTCAGCAACGCTTGCTGACGCATGCCAACAGCTGTCAGCTGTGCTGCACTGCTTCCACGATCCTACTGCTGCTGGTGCTGGGTTAGCGTTTCCGGGTGAGGTACAGCTTTGAGATGCGTTGGAGGAGAAGGAGTCAGAGAGGTAGGTGCTGCTGTTGTTATCCAGTGGGAGGGACGGCGGTGCAGCTGTTTGCGGCGTGGGCAACACCCGCGCCATAGCAGGTGAGGAATCGCTGCCAGGCTCCACAAGGTTCACCCAGTGCGCGGTAAGGGAGATGTATCGACCCTGGCCGAACGCACTCGTCCAGGTGTCAGTGGTGAGGTGAACCTTGCAGGCAACGGCATTCTTCAAGCTTCGGGTTATTTTGCTGACCACGTGCTCATGCAACTCAGGCACTGCAGAGCGCGCAAAGTGGTAGCGGCTGGGAACCACGTAACGTGGGATGGCCACTGACATCATGCCCTTGAAGCTGTTTGTCTCCACCACTCGATATGGCAGCATTTCGCAGGCCAGAAGCTTGGCTATGCTGGCTGTTACTGCCACGGCCCGGGGGTCATTTGCTGGCAATTTCCTCTTGCGCTCAAACATCTCCGAGACAGACAACTGAACCGTAGGGCTGCACACCGAAGGGCTGTTGGTTGTTGTGTTTGATGAACACGGGGAGACCTCAAGAGCACTACTCCGGAAAGTGACAGTGTCAGCGTCGTCTGATGTTTGTGAATGATGTGAACCACGCAATGGCTGGGCTACTGCTGCTGCTGCTGAGGCGGGTCTGGTGGTGAGTCTGGTGAACCCAAGGGAGGCAGTGTTGCTGGTGGTACCCTGTCCTGCCGCGTTTGCCCACAGAGTGGGATGTTTGGATAGCATGTGGCGGCTCATGCTGGTGGTGAAGAGGTTGTTAATACTTTTCCCCCTGCTCAGGCGGGTCTTGCACACCTTGCAAATCGCCATGGTAACATCCTCAGTGCAGTCTTCAAAGAAAGCCCAGACTTTGGAGCACCTGCCTTGCTGGCGATTTCTGTTTGCGCCTCTTTTGCCTCTCACTTGAACTTCCACGCTTGTGGTGCCTGAAATTGCGCGCCGCTTACCTTGTGGCACAAGGCGAACTCGTGCAGCAGTGGGTTCTTCAACAGACTCATCTGTGCTGCTGCTACGACGGCGATGTTCTCGTTCACAAACAAAATCTGGGTCTATGTCCACATTGTCCATACCCTCCTCTTCCATCTCCTCAAACTCGTCATATGTCATTGTGGGGGGCCGCCGCCGTGGAGTAGAGCTCCCCAGAACAACCTCTGCGCAGCTCACTCCAACGTCGTCTGGTTATCTGGCAGTTGTGTGCGTGGTGTCGCTGCCGGTTGTGTCAGCTTTGTGCCCACTGGATCCTTGTAACTGGCTGAGGACTCGGACCTCGTGCGTGATGTGCTGGTGCTGCTTAACCCACTGCTGGACGCTTGAGAGGACATCCAAGTAATTATCTGGTCCTGTTCTTTTGGATCTGTGAGGGTGGTTGTCCTGGACAACATGGGCGGTATTGAGTGGGTTTTCTTGGGTGCTCCCCTGTGGCCTGTACGTGAACCGTCAGGGGAAACACCTCTTCCCTTGCCCCTCCCTCTTTCACCGGATTTCTTCCTCATTTCACTTATCCTTAAAGTACACGCTGACTGGCAGCAGTACAGTGGCAGTACAGAAATGCTATACAGTGGTGGGTGAGCGGTGTACCACTATTGCCAGCAGCGACACAGAGCACAATGCTATACAGTGGCGGGTGAGCGGTGTACTACTGTTCCCAGCAGACACAGAGTGGCAGTAAACACAATGCTATATAGTCTGGCTGAGCGGTGTACACAGAGTGGCAGTACACACAATGCTATATAGTCTGGCTGAGCGGTGTACACAGTGTGGTAGTAAACAATGCTATATAGTGTGGCTGAGCCGTGTACACAGAGTGGCAGTAAACAATGCTATATAGTCTGGCTGAGCGGTGTACACAGAGTGGCAGTAAACAATGCTATATAGTGTGGCTGAGCGGTGTACACAGAGTGGCAGTAAACACAATGCTATATAGTCTGGCTGAGCGGTGTACACAGAGTGGCAGTACACACAATGCTATATAGTCTGGCTGAGCCGTGTACACAGAGTGGCAGTACACACAATGCTATATAGTCTGGCTGAGCCGTGTACACAGAGTGGCAGTACACACAATGCTATATAGTCTGGCTGAGCCGTGTACACAGAGTGGCAGTAAACACAATGCTATATAGTCTGGCTGAGCGGTGTACACAGAGTGGCAGTAAACAATGCTATATATAGTGTGGCTGAGCGAGGTACACAGTGGCAGTACACACAAT
The DNA here is from genome assembly GCF_040937935.1 of Hyperolius riggenbachi. Taxonomy (NCBI): domain Eukaryota; kingdom Metazoa; phylum Chordata; class Amphibia; order Anura; family Hyperoliidae; genus Hyperolius; species Hyperolius riggenbachi. The sequence continues at coordinate 232,876,881 of NC_090649.1, forward strand.
GCTATATAGTCTGGCTGAGCGGTGTACACAGAGTGGCAGTAAACAATGCTATATATAGTGTGGCTGAGCGAGGTACACAGTGGCAGTAAACAATGCTATATATAGTGTGGCTGAGCGAGCGGTGTACTACTGTTCCCAGCAGCGACACACAATGACTGGGGGGACCCTGGCTAGCATGGCTGGAGCACGAACTACCCTGCCTGCCTACCCAAAGCTAAACCCACAGAGAAATGGCGGAGATATGACGTGGTTCGGGTATTTATTTACCCGAACCACGTGACCCGTTCGGCCAATCACAGCGCTAGCCGAACGTTCGGGGAATGCGCTCTTAGTTCGGCCATGCGGCCGAACGGTTTGGCCGAGCACCATCAGGTGTTCGGCCGAACTCGAACATCACCCGAACAGGGTGATGTTCTGCAGAACCCGAACAGTGGCGAACACTGTTCGCCCAACACTATATGTTAGTGTCTCTACTCTGCTGTCACTCCGTTAGTTGACGTTCTACTACTGCTACTATCTACTACTGATTTGAATAAAGTACACGTACCCCACTTCATTTGGACACATATAAAGTTGTACTATGTCTGCTGGCACTGGCAACCGGGGGAGGGGCAGCATGAAAAGCAAGGGCAAGAGGAGAGGGAGCAGCATTGCCGCCACCATCAGCAGTTCTGCCGCGTCAGTGTCCATTCCGCCGCTAGCCACTGGCCGTGGACGCACGTTACACTCTTCCTCCTCCTGTCTCCTGCTGCCTGTGCTCCCACAGGCCACTACTGCTGCTCCCTATTACGCCGAAAACACAATGGCTGTGTAATTTTTTGGAGGTGTCTGGGATGAAAACTGTGCTGTCCGAGTTGTGGGGAGGCCCCAACTGCGGCAGTATGACCGCTTCCTGGAACCTCACGGTTGTTATGTTTTAACTGTGTCGTGGTACCAACACTAGGTGCCATGGTGGACTATCTATGCTGCCTGCCACACGTTACACTCCTCCTGTCTCCTGCTGCCTTTGCTCCCACTGCCAGGGTGCATCTACCTCCTGCTGCTGCTGTCTGTTTCCCACCGCCAGGCTCCACACAGAACAAATCTTCTGCTGCCACTGCCAGTCTGCCACCACCAACTATTACGACACTACAATAGCTGCATCTACCTCCTCCTCCTGCTGCTGCTGTCTGTGTTTCCCACTGCCAGTGTCCACACAGAACGAATCTTCTGCTGCCATTGCCAGTCTGCCACCAGCTATTACGCCACTACAATAGCTGCATCTACCTCCTCCTCCTGCTGTGTCAGTCTGTTACCCACTGCCAGGGTCCACACAGAACAAATTTTCTGCTGCCAGTCTGCCACCAGCTATTACGCCACTACAATAGCTGTATTTTGTTGAAAACAAAAAAAAAAAACTAAAAAACTAAATTTTTAAAATGTCTGGGCTGAAAACTGTGATGTCCCAGTTGTGTAGTGGACACAATGTGGGCTGCATGACCGCTGTTTGGAACCTTCTGATGTTAATTTACAGCCAATTTTTTTAATTATTATTCTACATCTCCACATAAACAATTGCTGTTTTTCTTTAAAAAAACAAAAACAAAAAAAAACAATGTTTCATGCATCATACTCTATAATAAAACCTAACTGTCCCTGCCTCATCCTGTTTACATGTCTGTGTGTCCATGGCTTTTTTGTACTGAGCATGTGCGTAACCAGGACAGTTAGGACACAGGGCCAGACCTGACCGTTTGCTGCCTGTGGTTCACAGAGGTTTTCATTGCATTGTGGGAAATAACAGCTTTTTCCAACTGCCAAGCAAGCAGCTCCCTGTGTGCATAAACTTCAGACAGTGGTGGGGAAGGTGCAAGCGTGATGCGTATGTGCAAGCATTGCGGGGGGGGGGGGGGGCTTTTTACTAGTTTCTTATAAAAGAAGTTTTGGAAGCAAAGGCCAGTTCCGGATTTCAGTTCGGATACCAGATTTCCGGTTAATGGGTTCGGATATCCGGATCGACTCGGATTTCCGAACGGTTCTAATTCGAATATTTGGATTTAGAGCTATCCAGATCAACTCTGATATCAAAAAGAGGTATCCGAGCGCCACTGCTTTTTACAATAGTAACCTTCTCCATTTCTTCTGACTAATCATGTCCTCTTTCTGAAAACCTTCAAGGGTGCTTGCCTGAACGTTAACCCTTTCCCTGAAAAACCACAAACACTACATCAACCATTCATAAGGCTCTAGCCCTAACATTCTGCATGATGCATTCAACTAGCAGCACAATAGCGGTAACTCAAGCTGTTAACATAAAGTTGGCCACTAATGATACAATCTTGATTGTAAAAACTTACCACTTCTATGTAATACAATATGAGGGACTACATGTATCCATTCAAAGTATATTACTTAGTTTACACTTCTACTACATAGATTTGGTAAAACTGTACAACCAAGATTGTATCATTAATGCACAATTAATACTGTCATTCTGTCCCAGGGTCCTATGCAATTCACTAACTTGCCAGTGATAACTGCAGGCGAGACCCAAAATTAGGCAACGGGACTGTCTCATTCAATTGCATTTAGCACCCATCCAGGTGCTTGGGTGATGTAACCATCCAGCGAGTTATTTTCTCTCTATGCAACTGAAGATTAGAGATGGCCCGAACAGTTCGCCAGCGGACAGTTCCTAGTGAACATGGGCTGTTCACCATTCGCATTTAACGCAATTTTTTTGTAAAAAAATTTGCGTTCACATTTTTTTACATCAAAAGTCACTGGCCACTGATTTAAGCGGTTAATAGAAAATCCCCCGTACTGGTTAGAAACACTAAATTTGCAGGGTGTGTGGAGGACAGTGGGTACAAGAGGAAAAAAAAAAATCTAAAAGACCTTATAATTTGAGAAAATCTATTTTAACCACTTGAGGACGAGAGCAATTTTCACAAAACAGCTATGCTCCCATTCATTTGCCAATAACTTTATTACTACTTATCACACCTAAATGATCTATGTATTGATTTTTTCAAGACAAATTAGGCTTTTAGTGAATAATATTTTTGTTTAGTAATTACATTCTTTTCTATGCATTTTAAATAGGGAAAACAGGGAAAATAAGGGATAAATGGAAAAAACACACTATTTCACCATTTACATTCATTATAACTTTACAATAAACTGTGCTAACTATAAGTTAAACCCACACAATGTATTTGCTTATCCATCCTGGTTATTACAACATTTAGATTATGTTCCTAGTACAATGTATGGTGACAATATTGTATTTGGAAATAAAGGTGTTTGTGTTTTTGTGTCTTGTGTTTTTTGCTTTCTCATTGTACACTATTGATGATTACAAAACCTTATTTACAAAAATAACAGTAATATACCCACATGGCATACATATTTAAAAAGCCAAGACCCTAAGGTAACCATATAGTTATTTTATTTTGTATTCTCTCACTTTGTTTTCATTTACAAGTCTTGATTTTGGTACAGTATAAACAACATTTGTATTGCTTTTGATTCAGTTCGCACTAAAAAGAATACACAAGACATAGCGCTTAATCCTGAAACACCCTAAAATCTATTCTACTACTTATTACGATTACATTGTTACCCCATATATCAAGTGTAGCTATACTAATACTTTCCCAAGTTTGATTTTAATTTTGAAAAATAATTTTTATGTTGGATTGAGTTTTTCCTACCCAATTTCTCATGTGATGTGGGTCCAAGCTTTCAAACACATTAAAATGTATTATACAACTCATCCCGGATAAAATGATACCACATGTGCTTCATTTAGTCACAAACTAGTGGTGCGCTCTCTACAATTACACTGGATGTGTATACTGCTCCAGTTAGGCTGAACTGGTTAAATTTCTCGTCCTGAGTTTGGGAAATGTTTCAATGGCCACCAAATTTAGCGCTTAATAGCAAAGCCCCCTTACATGCTAGAAACACCAAAGGCTGGGATAGCTATCCCAGAAGGCGGAGCCCCGGCCATGTGAGGCTTCGCATCCTGAGCTATACCAACCCGCATGGTCCATGGTATTGAGGGGCTCTGGAGGAGAAGGGCAGCCAAGCCTACCCCGCTCCCACAGAGCCCTTGTTCAATCCATGGACAAGGGGCTCTTCCCCACCTCCAGTGCCTCAGGAGGAGGTGGGGGCCAAAAATGTCCTGGGGAAGGTTTCATGGTGGCTTCTGGGAGGCGCTTTAAGATGGAGACCCCCAGATGTCTGTCTCCTCGTCTGCTCCCCAGGAGAAAGGAGTATAGGGGTACATAGTATCCCTTTCCCATTTCCACAAAGAGTTAAAAGAGTTAAACGAAATAAAAACAACCACACAAAAAGTCCTTTATTATTCTTAATTAACCAGAAATACTTACCTTAACACCTGGCCGACCGCCTACTTCATATTGGCGGCGGCAAAGTGGCAGCCCCAGGACCACGTAACGCAGATTGGCGTCAGGTCCTGGGGCACTCTCTGGCCGGGGATCGCGCGCTGGGATGCGCGCGCATCCACCGGCAATAGGCTCCGCCCACCCGCGACGTCAACCCGCCGGCCAATCGGAAGCGCCGGCGGGTTGTTAACCCGACGATCCCCGGATAGGAAGCGTATAATACGCTTTGTAATGTTTACAAAGTGTATTATACAGGCTGCCTCCTGCCCTGGTGGTCCCAGTGTCCGAGGGACCACCAGGGCAGGCTGCAGCCACCCTAGTCTGCACCCAAACACACTGATCTGCCCCCCCCCCTGCCCCCTGATCGCCCACAGTATCCCTCAGACCCCCCCCTACCCACCCCCCAGACCACCATTTGCACACAATCACCCCCCTAATCACCCATCAATCACTCCCTGTCACTATCTGTCAACGCTATTTTTTTTTTAGTCCCTAAACTGCCCCCTGCTCCCTCCTGATCACCCCCCCCACCCCTCAGATTCTCCCCAGACCCCCCCAGACCCTCCCCCCCCCTGTGTACTGTATGCAAATATCCCCCCTGATCACCTGTCAATCACCCGTCAATCACCCATCAATCACCCGTCAATCACCCGTCAATCACCCCCTGTCACTGCCACCCATCAATCAGCCCCTAACCTGCCCCTTGCGGGCAATCTGATCACCCACCCACACCAATAGATCGCCCGCAGATCCGACATCAGATCACCTCCCAAATCCATCGTTTACATCTATTCTCTCCTCTAAACACCCACTAATTACCCATCAATCACCCCCTATCACCACCTGTCACTGTTACCCATTAGATTAGACCCTAATCTGCCCCTTGCGGGCACCCAATCACCCGCCCACACGCTCAGATTGCCCTCAGACCCCCCCCCCCCCTTATCAATTCGCCAGTGCAATATTTACATCTGTTATTCCCTGTAATAACCCACTGATCACCTGTCAATCACCCATCAATCACCCCCTGTCACTGCCACCCATCAATCACCCCCTGTCACTGCCACCCATCAATCAGCCCCTAACCTGCCCCTTGCGGGCAATCTGATCACCCACCCACACCAATAGATTGCCCGTAGATCCGACATCAGATCACCTCCCAAGTGCAGTGTTTACATCTCTTCTCTCCTCTAAACACCCACTAATTACCCATCAATCACCCCCTATCACCACCTGTCACTGTTACCCATCAGATTAGACCCTAATCTGCCCCTTGCGGGCACCCAATCACCCGCCAACACCTCAGAACGCCCTCAGACCCCAGCCCTGATCACCTCGCTAGTGCATTGCTTGCATCTATTTCCCCCCCTCTAATCACACCTTGAGACACCCATAAATCACCTCCTGTCACCCCCTAGCACACCTACCCATCAGATCAGGCCCTAATTTGCCCCGTGTGGGCTCCTGATCACTCGGCCAAACCCTCAGATCCCCCTCAGACCCCCTTCCGATCACCTCCCCAGTGCATTGATTGCATCTATTTTCCCCTCTAACCGCCCCCTGAGACACCCATCAATCACCTCCTGTCACCCCCCTAGCACTCCTATCCATCAGATCAGGCCCAATACATCCTGTCATCTAAGAGGCCACCCTGCTTATGACCGTTTCCACAAAATTTGCCCCCTCATAGACCACCTGTCATCAAAATTTGCAGATGCTTATACCCCTGAACAGTCATTTTGAGAAATTTGGTTTCCAGACTACTCACAGTTTTGGGCCCGTAAAATGCCAGGGCAGTATAGGAACCCCACAAGTGACCCCATTTTAGAAAGAAGACACCCCAAGGTATTCTGTTAGGTGTATGATGAGTTCATAGAAGATTTTATTTTTTGTCAAAAGTTAGCGGAAATTGGATTTTTATTGTTTTTTTCACAAAGTGTCATTTTTCACTAACTTGTGACAAAAAATAAAATCTTCTATGAACTCACCATACCCCTAACGGAATACCTTGGGGTGTCGTCTTTCTAAAATGGGGTCACTTGTGGGGTTCCTATACTGCCCTGGCATTTTAGGGGCCCTAAACCGTAGGGAGTAGTCTAGAAAACAAATGCCTCAAAATGACCTGTGAATAGGACGTTGGGCCCCTTAGCGCACCTAGGCTGCAAAAAAGTGTCACACATGTAGTATCGCCATACTCAGGAGAAGTAGTATAATGTGTTTTGTGGTGTATTTTTACACATACCCATGCTGGGTGGGAGAAATCTCTCTGTAAATGGACAATTGTGTGTAAAAAAAAATCAAAAATGTGTCATTTACAGAGATATTTCTCCCACCCAGCATGGTTATATGTAAAAATACACCACAAAACACATTATACTACTACTTCTGAGTACGGCGATACCACATGTGTGACACTTTTTTGCAGCCTAACTGTGCTAAGGGGCCCAAAGTCCAATGAGTACCTTTAGGATTTCACAGGTCATTTTGAGACATTTGGGTTCAAGACTACTCCTCACGGTTTAGGGCCCCTAAAATGCCAGGGCAGTATTGGAACCCCACAATTGACCCCATTCTAGAAAGAAGACACCCCAAGGTATTCCGTTAGGAGTATGGTGAGTTCATAGAAGATTTTATTTTTTGTCACACGTTAGCGGAAATTGATATGTATTGTTTTTTTTTTTCACAAAGTGTCATTTTCCGCTAACTTGTGACAAAAAAAAAATCTTCTATGAACTCACCATACCCCTAACGGAATACCTTGGGGTGTCTTCTTTCTAAAATGGGGTCACTTGTGGGGTTCCTATACTGCCCTGGCATTTTAGGGGCCCTAAACCGTGAGGAGTAGTCTAGAATCCAAATGCCTCAAAATGACCTGTGAATAGGACGTTAGGCCCCTTAGCGCACCTAGGTTGCAAAAAAGTGTCACACATGTGGTATCGCCGTACTCAGAAGAAGTAGTATAATGTGTTTTGAGGTGTATTTTTATACATACCCATGCTGGGTGGGAGAAATCTCTCTGTAAATGGACAATTGTGTGTAAAAAAAAATCAAATAATTGTCATTTACAGAGATATTTCTCCCACTTAGCATCTGTATGTGTAAAAATACACCCCAAAACACATTATACTACTTCTCCTGAGTACGGCGGTACCACATGTGTGGCACTTTTTTGCACCCTAAGTGCGCTAAGGGGCCCAAAGTCCAATGAGTACCTTTAGGATTTCACAGGTCATTTTGCGACATTTGGTTTCAAGACTACTCCTCACGGTTTAGGGCCCCTAAAATGCCAGGGCAGTATAGGAACCCCACAAATGACCCCATTTTAGAAAGAAGACACCCCAAGGTATTCCGTTAGGAGTATGGTGAGTTCATAGAAGATTTTATTTTTGTCACAAGTTAGCAGAAAATGACACTTTGTAAAAAAAAAACAATTCAAATCAATTTCCGCTAACTTGTGACAAAAAAAAAATCTTCTATGAACTCACCATACTCCTAATGGAATACCTTGGGGTGTCTTCTTTCTAAAATGGGGTAATTTGTGGGATTCCTATACTGTCCTGGCATTTTAGGGGCCCTAAACCGTGAGGAGCAGTCTTGAAACGAAATTTCTCAAAATGACCTGTGAAATCCTAAAGGTACTCATTGGACTTTGGGCCCCTTAGCGCAGTTAGGGTGCAAAAAAGTGCCACACGTGGTATCGCCGTACTCAGGAGAAGTAGTATAATGTGTTTTGGGGTGTATTTTTCCACATACCCATGCTGAGTGGGAGAAATATCTCTATAAATTGACAATTGTGTGTAAAAAAAATAAAACAATTGTCATTTACGGAGATATTTCTCCCACCCAGCATGGGTATGTGTAAAAATACACCCCAAAACACATTATACTACTTCTCCTGAGTACGGCAATACCACATGTGTGGCACTTTTTTGCAGCCTAACTGTGCTAAGGGGCCCAAAGTCCAATGAGCATCTTTAGGCTTTACAGGGGTGCTTACAATTAGGCACCCCCCAAAATGCCAGGACAGTGAACACACCCCACAAATGACCCCATTTTGGAAAGTAGACACTTCAAGGTATTCAGAGAGTAGCATAGTGAGTCCGTGGCAGATTTCATTTTTTTTTGTCGCAAGTTAGAAGAAATGGAAACTTTTTTTTTTTGTTTTTTTTGTTACAAAGTGTCATTTTCCGCTAACTTGTGACAAAAAATAAAATCTTCTATGAACTCACCATGCCTCTCACTGAATACTTGGGGATGTCTTCTTTCCAAAATGGGGTCATTTGGGGGGGATTTGTACTATCCTGGAATTTTAGCCCCTCATGAAACCTGACAGGTGCGCAGAAAAGTCAGAGATGCTTGAAAATGGGAAAATTCACTTTTGGCACCATAGTTTGTAAACGCTATAAACTTTTACCCAATCCAATAAATATACACTGAATGTTTTTTTTTTTTATCAAAGACATGTAGCAGAATAACTTTCGTGCTCAAATGTATAGGAAATTTTACTTTATTTGAAAAATGTCAGCACAGAAAGTTAAAAAAGTCATTTTTTTGACAAAATTCATGTCTTTTTTGATGAATATAATAAAAAGTAAAACTCGCAGCAGCAATCAAATAGGACCGAAAGAAAGCTGTATTAGTGACAAGAAAAGGAGGTAAAATTCATTTAGGTGGTAGGTTGTATGACTGAGCAATAAACCGTGAAAGCTGCAGTGGTCCGAATGGAAAAAAAGGCTCTGGTCCTTAAGGGGTTTTATGACTGCAGTCCTTAAGTGGTTAAAAAGGAAAAAAAAAAGTCCCTACGCCATTATTCTCAAATGATTCCACACTCCCACAATCCTCTAACTTGCGAGCTTGACTGAAGATCTCACCTCGCCACACACCTGCCGCCACCACCGAGGCTCTAGCTATAAGTATAGCTAGAGCCAAAAGCATCTTTGAATTTGGCTCCAAGACTACCCTTTGGTCTAATAACAGACCAATGGGGATACTCCTGATCCCCATTGGTCTGTTATTAGACAAATGGGGAGCCTTGGAACCAAAATTAAAACATGCTTTTGGCTCTAGCTTAATACTCTGTATACCTAGAGCCCACTCTGCCCTCCCTCCTGTGCAGCTTTCCGCTCTCCTCCCTGACCCCCGCACCAATAGCGCAAAGAATTGGCAGGCTTAAACCCCAACTTTCTTTAGCCCCTTCTTACCCATGCAGGCTGGTATAACCAGGATGGCTGAGTCGATCTGCGTGCGGCTCTGTTATACCAGGCCACATGGTATATGGACCTGGGGGCCTATGTTGGAATCTGAGAGGCCCCCTTTAATAAGGGAAATGCCAGATGTCCAACCTCTTCCAGGTAAATGGGTATAGAGGATCAGCTCCATGACACAAATACCTCATTCCTCATTGCTCAGAACACCAGGCCCATCACTCTTTACACTTGAACATTACTCAGATGAAGCTGGCAACTGAACTTGCAGGTAAATCCTCAGCTGATAAGAAGCTTGTACATTTCGAGCTTCACATCACCTTGAATTACATATGGACCGAAACCCTTATTGTTATGGCCTTTCAATCCCAAAATACTAGTGCCACATTTCAATACGCTGGTACAGTGCAGAGGACAAGACACTTGGTATGGAGCAGAACTGTTTCACTCCTGCTTCATGGAAGTGTCTTTGCATTTTTGCCTACTGTTAAGAATCAAATAGAGAGGCTATCATCTCATAACCACTGGATCCTACTACTTTTCTCTAAAATGTTTGCAGTCTTTGACAATCTGTGTATTGTGCAGTGCAGGCTAGTATACCTGCTAGAGCATTTTCAACGTGTGGCCCAAAGAGTAAAAAAAAGTCAAAACGTTGAACTAAGTTTAGCTGTTCATAACATGTTAAAAAAAAAAAAAAAAGGATACTTTTCTTGGAACTACAAATCCACCATGCCATTTCACTTTATGTAATCGATAATAGTACACTAAACCTAAGATATAGCTCAAGAAGATGAAGTACAGCTAAGCTTTTATGATTCTTAAGGGAAGGTTTAAGTACTGGGTACGATGAAGCTCTCGTGTAGTTTGTTGACCTACGGCCATACTATATGTATAGTGGATCTTACAAGGAATCAATGTGACAAAAAGCCCTCTAAAAGTACCATCAGGAAAAATATTTAATGTTTCTGTACAGCTTATTTTAGCTTTGAAGTTTTGTTTTTAAACACACAGTACACAAAATTCAAGGTTTCATATTTATTACAACTGCTTTCCTTTTTTAAAATTCACAGACATGATAATGTAGTTGAAATTGAAATATAGTTCTATATAACATTCGTATAACATGTTCACATTATATAGATTTAATTTTCAGAGAATTTTACCTAGTTGTATCCAAAGAGAATACGTGGTCGAGCTGGAATGTATCAGTAATCAACCCATTTCTTTCTTTCCAAGAGCCTAGTGAATATCGTTAATATCTCTATTTTTGCAATTAACCATCACTGCTGCATGGGCGTGAGTGTCACGATGCGTTTGCTGCTGCCACAGCTGTAGGAAAGCAAAGCTCACATCAGTGCAGTTTGCGGGCCCGCACACGCGATCGTGCGGGCAGAAACCTGTGATCGTGATAGTCCTGGCGACAGACGGGGGGGGGGGGGGGATTGGTGGCAGGGGGCAGAAGTCCATGAGAATGATCACTGTTTTTGTAAAAACAGTGATCGTTCTCAAATGGTGCCACCGTGCTCCCTACCGCTCACTTCCACCTCTTATCGTTACATTAATGAATGGGAACTTTGTTCCCATTCATTGATCTCCCCTGTAGGCCCCGTGATTGCCAGCATCAATGAGATTCCTGCATCACTTCCGAAGTAACAGCCACTCATTACTTCCTATTAAGCGTACATATTGTACGCAACAGGAAATAATGCGCAAGGATGTCTTGTGTCCAAATACTAAAATTACACCTACATACATTACGGACTAAAAATTGTTTAATATGCGGGTATATTATTAAAATATTTGCTTAAAATTAGTGATGGATGTAAACCTGAAAAAAATGCACCTTTATTTTCAAATACAATCTTGTCACCATACATTGTACTAGGGATATAAATTAAACATTGCAATAACTGGGACAAATGGGTAAATAAAATATGTGCCTTTTATCCACAGTTTTAAGTTTTATTTTAAAACTATAATTGCTGAAAACTGAGAAATAATGAATGTTATAATGGTTTCTTATTATTCCCATTAAAATGCATTTAGAATAAAATAATTCTTATCATAATGCACTACCCAAAGAAAGCCTAATTAGTGGCAGAAAAAACAAGGTATAGATCATGGTGTTGTGATAAGTAGTGATTAAGTTATTGGGGAATAAAAGGGAGAAGCGCTGAAATGTGAAAATTCCTCACGCTGTTGTGAAAACAATCTGCGGGCTGAAATGGTTAGTGATAAAAATTCAAAGTCAAATATTTTTTACTTTTACCAAAAATTTCTAGGGAGGAGATTTTTCTTCTGTACGCTCTCCCTAGTTTAATCTGGACTATCCAAAATCTCTCAGATTATTACTTCTCAGCACTGGGACTGTGGGCACAGACAAAAGCACGTTTCATGTCACAGACCATCCATCATGATTCAAGAGAGATGGAACAGCACCTCGGCAATCCTCTGCGGGTGTGCGGGAACCAACCCCTTGTACCAACAGGGTGAAGATCCGTCTTGTTCGAAGATAATGGTCCGCACCACAAAGCTGATTTATACTTGGATGTGGTGCGGACCATTACCTTCGAACAAGACAGACCATCCATCATGATAAGTCTTACCACAGCAACAAGATACAAGATAATTACGCTACAGCAGCAAGGTCTCCACCAGGTAAAGATTTCAAAGCAGACTGTGGTTTTGTTGTTCAAGTTCCTTTGAAGAATCACAAATAAAAGGGCAGGAGAGTTTAGAAATGCTGAGATGGTGGTCAGCCATGGCACTTTTAGTGTGGAAGTAAAAAAAATCCTACTATGCATAATCCTCCTCTAAATTGAAGGATCTCCATTAGGCCATCAGATCAGAACTTGCAGAAATCTGTGTGAACCAGTGTATTATCTATCTACTGTCCAAAAATAGGTCTTTATGGAAGAATTGAGGCCAAAAAGCCATACTTTCAACTCACAAAAAAACAGAACTGGGGTGTAGAAAAGTGGCAGCAGGTGCTCTGGACTGATGAGTCAATATCTGAAATATCTGGGTGTAGCAGAAGGCAGTTTATTCACTAAAGCGCTGTAATTTAGTGTAATAATAAGTGTCTGCAGGCAACAGTGAGCCATAGTGGAGGTTCCTTGCAAATGTGGGGCTGCATTGCTGCAAGTGGAGCTGAGACTTTGGTAATCATAAATGGTTTCCTCCATGCTGAGAAATACAAGCAGATATTCACCATCATGCAATGCTTTCAAGGAGGCATCTGATTGGCCACAAATGTATTCTACAACAAGGCAATAACCCCAAACATGCCACCAATGTCATTAAGAATTATCTACAACACAAAGAATAAGGAGCCCTGGAGATGATGGTATGGCCCCTCACAGAACCTTGAGCTGACTAATAATTGAATGTGTCTGGGATGATATAGACAAATATCTGAGGCAGCCTATATCCACAGAAGATCTGGAGTTAGCGCTCTACGATATTTTTAAATTACAATATTTATATTTTTATTTATAATATAAAGTATATGTTTAAAGGACAAGGATTGCAGGCAGAAAGGTAGAATGGCAGGCAGAAAGGTAGGATGGCATTTAATGGACACCTTAGTCCAGGGGTCTCCAAACTTTTTCGCTCAAGGGCTGGGTCAACATACTTTAGAATGCTGGGGGGCCGGAACATACATAAAATGATGTTGAAAAACATTACATTGAGTCTAGGTATTGATTTCCTCCAAATCAAGCCTGGAGGAGAACTCCCAACAGCAGCCATTCAGTCACGTGGCACCCTTTGTGCACCAACGAACGTCTTTGTGCAGCAGACAGTGAAGCATACCCAGGTGACAACCTGATGCAGAATTGGATTGGGAGCCAGCGAATGACTGCTCACTGGCTTCTACAGTATGTGGCTGGGTGGTGCCAACACTGCTATTCTATATGCAGGTTGATGATATTTTTGTACGCGTTGCGGCCCGCAATAGCGCTAATTACAGTTGGGAATGCGGAAAAACATACGCGTGGCCAGTCCTGACGGGCCTGTCTGCAAAAACTAAACTAGCTGGCAACTGGGGACCAGCGGATTAGTGAGTGGCTGCTAGAGCACAGGACTGCTGCAGGGGGCTGGTAGAAGCCCCAGGTGAGTAAAACTCTTTTTTTTCTGGCTTAAGTGTCTCTTTAAGCTGAATACTCATCTGACAATGGATCGGAGAACCTCACGGCGATGCCTTTTGATGAACGAGGTTCCCCGGTCCATCTTCTTAATCGCAGGAACACGAGACAGCACACAACAGACACCAACAAGAGTTCAAATGATCGAGGCACTTTGCGTGGGTTTTGCCGGGGATCGTAAAGATCCGATCTGCCGTCATGGTCGTTATCACCACATGTTGCAAAGTGTCATTCGCCTAACTGTGCGCCTGTACCCACATCACAAGATTGCAAAAATGATCGCTCATTGCTCGGAAAAAAAAATGTGCAGTGGGGACAAGTATTTACAAGTTCACTCAGATTTGTTGTGCAAACTCATGATTTGCTTGGTGGTGTCACAGTCAATATAAACATGGAAGGTAGGAATGCAAATGCTGACGTTGGCACAGCAGTATACAATGGAGGGTTTTAACTGTGTCACTCAGGTCCGGATAGTATCCAATCACCATGCTATGCGTGCTCTGACTAAAGATACAAATGCATTCACTGAAGAGAAGGAACGTTGGTCGACACTGCATGCATAAACTGTTTATTTCATTCTCAAGGTGCAATCAGCAGCATTCCAGATACTAACACGTGCAGCCAGATATAAAACAGGTGCACATACCGGTCCTGGTGCGCAGTTCAGTGGGTGGTGGGTGCAGGGTACAATTGCCTGACAGCCATTTCGCGCTGGAATGTGCTTCCACGGAGGAATGCACTTCCTCCGTGGAAGCTTACTGTAGCGAGAAATGGCCGTCATAGTTTTATATCTTGTTGCACAAGTTAGTATAAGGAATGCTGCCAATTGCACCCTGAGAATGAAATAAACCGTTTATGCATGCAGTGTCGACCAACGTTCCTTTTCTTCAATGAAGTCAATATAAACATGTTTAAAAAGGTATAAAAGAATATTTTTTATTATAAAACTATTTTCCTTAAGTCTACCGACTTTATGGCACTGCTTATGTTTATGGCTAGTACTACTTTAAAAACAATTTAACAGTGGCAGTTTCCATATGTTTCCTTACAGGTGTACTTTAAAGCAACCGCCGGTCCGTGTCCCACTACTGGTCTGCAGGCAGTTTTCAGCTGGTCCGTGAGCCTGGCCTCTCATCTAACTCTGTTTCTTTCATGCAGATCAGCATGCAGCAGAGCACCACCAGGTGGCGCTGTCCTCCTTACACGGCCATCTGCTGTACTGCTTTAGCTTCCATTCCTACGCTGAATCAAGAGGCATAAAAGGAATGTGCAGCACAGTGGATGGCTGTGAAAGGAGGACAACGCAACCTAGTGATGCTTGGTACACGCTGATCTGGATAGAAGAGTGTGAGATGAGAAGCCAGGTCCGCAGCAATGCAATAAAAACTGCTATCTAATTTGGAGTAAATTCAATGCCCAGGCGCTGCTCCTTCATGCACCACTGGGGTGCTCCTGTTCCTTTCTGTCCTAGAGCCTCGACAACGCACAGCTCAACTTTCACTGAATAAAAAAGCATAACAGTACTTACAATTTGTAGATTTAAAAATCCCATATGGGCTCCTCTTCCTCTGAGAGAAAGTCTTTGTGATTTTTTAAGTCTACAAATTGTAAGCACATATTTTTCTTTCTTGATTAGTTCAATAATCGTTAATGTACCATTGCAGCTCTCCTGTTCCTTTCTGTCCACTGATAATACTGCCGTTATGTACACATACACATCAGTGAACTCAGAGGGGTTGCACAGAATGCCACTACTAAAGTAGATAATGGATACTAGAATATCAGTTTCCATTTAAACCATATTCTACTATCACCTTCAATAACCTTACTCTCACACTAACATACCTCCCCAACTCCACACCCAGCCCCGCCCCCGGTCCCCAGGAAAAATCCACACTGGAAATCGGTCCTCGGGCCAAGAAAGGTTGGGGACCCCTGATTTAAAGCACAAACATATACTAAATGATTTACTACAAGTTAGCATACATACCCTCTGAGGCCTTAGCATTGCAGTCTTCAGAAACGTTTGTTGAATTTCCAGTATGGAGGTCTAGACTGCTATTGTGCTGAAAATAAAAACATCAAAATAACTTGTCAATCATCAGTCAGTAATAAAAGTACAGTGTGTGTAGATAGATAGATAAATAAGTAGATAGACAGACAGATAGATAGTCAATCAATGAACAAGAAATGCAAGTCTGTGAGCGGATTTAATGATTAATGTTTTAAAGGGACACTAACGATTAACATGTTTTTTAACCTGAGTTTGAGAGAGTTCCAGAAGTGCTGGTAATTATGTATACATTTCATTTGCTTATCTCTTCTGTTTACTGTAACAAATTCCTTGCACTCGGAACTGAAGGCAGTCTGCTGAATTCTGATGGGATAGTGAACAATGAGGGAAAGGGGGGGGGGGGGGGGATTCCCTCACAGTGTAATTCCCTCACTGTTAACTCTGTGTGTAACTCTGTGTGTAACTCTGTGTGTGTGAGAGGGAGAGCTCTCAGAGGCTGCCTGTGTTTCTGAGCTGTCTGAGGAAGAGCAGAGCAATTGTAACTTGTTTTAAATGTGTATAACTGTCTGTGACTCAACAGCTTTTCATACTTTTTATTGCTTTCAAGGAAAAATACTTTGTAGTCTGATATGCAAAAAACAACTGTCTGTGCATGGAAACAGACACCCCTTTCCAAATGATTTGTTCCAATAGACCTAAATCCTACACACAATGAATTAAAGCTTTTGCCTATGATATTTAACATGAATATTAAGAAAATGTGTACACAGCTACTTAGACATTATTTGTACATTGTCATTTTAGAACACTTGGTTATTGATAGTGTTCCTTTAAGGTTACTTGCACTTGAAATATGCACAGTGTTCTCCCCGGGGTCTTGTGCTCCACCCGGCTAATTTTGGTAAACACCCAGCTGTCATCAGCTCGCCTCCTCATCCTCCTATGCTGCAAGCAGCGATGCACCAGTCCTGCATTGCCCTGTAGGGCCCCACCCAGCTACTTTTTTATGCCACCCAGCTACTTTTTCTTGCCACCAGGCTGGAAAAAAAATTCTGGGAAGAACACGGATACAGTTGGCATGGCTATATTGCAATGACTGTATGCATATTGAAAGACAATTTGATTAATTCACACATTCGTTAAAAGAAAAAAAAAAGGAAGTACAGGTAGTATTAAAGCAACCGGAATCTGACTTATTATCAGTTGCCTACAATAGTAGTTGCATATTAGTGCAGACATTCTAACTAGGTATTGGTTTACAGGGAAAAAGTCCACAGAGATGATCTCTCAAGCCTGCTGCAGTATAAATGCACCTAGTGTGACTATAAAAATGTCAGTCAACTGCTAAACCGTAACTCAAAAGTAACTGTCTGTAAAACTAAATGACTGTAATCAGAACCAAAGTGTAGATGAAAGCTGGTTGAGTAATTAAAAGGCAATAGTAAATGTGGACGAGAGCATAATAGAATATAAGAAGCGATCATTAAATGAAGATTATTATCAGGGCCAGAGATATAATAGGGCAAAGGGGGCAATTGTCTCAGTCTTTCGGGGCCCCACAGGTGTCACCCATCACCACGCTCTATAGTTGCAACATTGGTGCAATAAAGTTCTGGGAGTCTGTCAAGTATATTTGGGCAGCAGGGGAAGAGGAACATATGAAAGCTAATGTAAGCTAAGCCACCAATTGTGGCTTACTCTTTCATCCACCACGACCCTGCCGTTGCCAGGGCTTCCCTCTATGGACAGCCCCGGCTGTCTTGCGTTCACTGTGATGCCCTCATGTTATGACATACATGCCTGTGAGGAAGGAAGAGCCTGAGGTTTCCTGTTGCAAGAACAGGAAGAGGAGTTCTGGAGTCTGGACCAAGTACGGAACGCAGCAGAGGGAACAAGCAGTTTACAAGCTGGATCTGTCACTGACCAGGTGCCTCTTATGAATCCATTGATTGGTAAAGGTCTTTGTGAATTTCATTGGACCTTCAAAGGACAACTGAAGCGAGAGGGATATGGAGGCTGCCATATGTATATCCTTTTAAGCAATACAAGTTCTACTGTTGGAAAAAAAAAAAAAAAAAGAAATGCACATTGCCTGGCTCTCCCGCTGATCCTTTGCCACATACATTTAGCCATAAACGCTGAACAAGCATGCAGCAGATCAGGTGTTTCTGACATTGTCAGATCTGACTGGATTAGCTCCATGTTTGTGTCGGGTCTTATTCAGACACTGCTGCAGCCAAATAGATTAATGGGCTGCCAGGCAATTGTTATTGTTTAAAAGGAAATCAATAATCGGCCTCCACATCTTTCTCATTTCAGTTGTCCTTTAAGCTACAGAGTTATTTATTTTATTTATTTATTGTATTTATAAAGCGCCAACATATTACACAGCGCTGGACATTAGTTTAGGTTATGGTAGGAATTAACAAAAATATTCAAAATGGATGGTCTGTTGGCTTCTTATTTTGGCACAGTGCTATTTCAGGCAATTGTATCATATTTACAGGTGTATCTGCTTGTCTGGCTGGCTTAGTTTGAAATAAAATAATGCCTGGGGAAAATGGGAGGATGTGAACGTGGGAGCTCATGGATTACAGTACTTAGAGTGTAAAGGGCAAAGCCTATCATGTAAGGCTCTGTCCAAATGCTGCAGGATGGGAGGGGGGTTAGGGTAATAACGGACCTGATCGGCCCATAGCAACACAGTTGGGGCAGCCAAGCATCATGTAGGGGGCTCCCTTGTTCTTTTTTGCCCCAGGGCCCCATTTCACTTGGAACCAGCCCTGATTATTATGAATATATTGATACATAGGAAGAATATAACAAAGAACCAAAGGATGAAAGCAGAAACAAATGCTAACAAGAAAAAGTCTAAGCAAAGAAGAAGGGAATCCTATGGATCAATGGGAATAAGAAAATGAAAGCTGCAAATAAACATTTGTGAGCTACAGGATCCCAATATCTGGGAAAATACAAAGAAGTTGCCCCAAAACATGAAAGCTATCACAATGTTTTGTTTATGCCTAGGGATACACTTTGCCTTGATCTAGATGAAGAGCCAACTCTCTGTGGGCAATCAGATTAAGGAGTTATGGAGAAAATATTTCATGGACATTTCGGGGAAGGAAGAACAAGATCATCAAGTAAAAGGTGCTATTTACTGAGATAATAAAGAATCTATCTAGAAAAATTAAAGATCATCAGGACATGATGGCGTAGTGCTGGAGCACTTAAATAATGATGAAACTAGTCTTCAAGTAAATTAATAGGTATTGACCCTTTACACAACTGTGCACACATTATCTCATACACCAGGTAACTCAGTTTTGCATCAATGAACCGTTACTTAAGTAAACTGTAATGCCTTGAAGTAAAGGGATTGGCAATCACTTGCTTTGGACTAATGAAGACATTACTAGCATCCCTCCTGCCTTCCTACACTACCATCTAGCGGTCAACACATGTTACTACTGTCCCCTACTTGTAGTATCTTCCCAGAACTATGTATGGCTTAAGCCTAATAACTGTTGATATACCACACTTGACTGTGCGATATTGGGGCCAATTTTTTTTTTGTGTCGCAATGATTTTTGCTGCACACAATTTTTGGTGCATTTTTTTTTAATTGCACCAATGTCAGGAACTGTGTACTGCCATTTCCTGCCTGCTGGTGGCAGTATTAACTTGGACTGCCCTGGACTTGCACTATGCACCAGAAGGTGGTTTTATCCCCTAGCTGGCAGCTCTGGACTTCCGCAGTCTAACAGCAGGTGGCCCTTCACTGTCGTCGTAAGGACTTCTAGTTCCCTGTCTGGCCTGCAGATGCCTCGAGAATTCAGCAGGCTAACACCACCAGCTGCATCATGTTGTTAATTATACATAGTATAATAGACATTTCATTCTGAAATCTATTGGAAATCTGTTCCTAGTGTGTGGCACACATTAGATAGATTCCTGTCAGATTCGACTTGACAGGTATCTAACAGAAATCTGATGGTTGAATCTGCTGCAAATCTATAAGTGTATGGCCACTTAATACAGATTTTACAGTTGAGGCTAAAATGATTAACCTCCCAGGAATTGTGTAACATCAACGCCTTCCCAATGTTTGCAGCTATGAAGAAACTTGATATATTCAAACAGTCACCAGTGCGGTTTAGTAGCTTTTGGTACAATATGCAATATAAAATACATTTTTAGGCTCACTTTATATCAAACAGTAAAAATGGGGTGGTCAAAAATATTAGCCCCATGTGAAAGGTTTGCTTTCAAAAACACACCTACACTAATTAACCAATCATCTTTGAAACCACACCTGTGCAGTCACCTGGCTTCCTATAAACACCTTGGCCTATATGCAAACCTTGTCAATAAACACTTAAACCCCCAGCAAGCAAGAAAATACTCAAAATATTTTTCAACTACTTTATGGTACTTTTTTTGATTATAGTGTGTTGAAAAGTTGTTTTAACGAGAAGATAAAACATTACCTCCTAAGAGAAAGCTCAGGAGAAAAAGTGAATTGCACATGGGCCCCCTGAGTCAATTAGCATCGAAACAACATTCAGCATAAAAATACTCCAAAAAACATGGCACCAAAATACATGAGAGGGACCACTGTTACTCACCATGCCAAAGACAAAGGAAATCAGTCTGGAGCTCAAAAAGAAGATAATAGAGGCTCATGATAAGGTGTGTGTGTGTGGGGGGGGGGGGGGGGACTACACTGTTTCCAAGTGATTTACAGTGTCTAGAGCTGCTGTATGTTGCATCATTGCCAAGTACAAGTAGACAAATTCCGTAACAAAAAATCCTGGCCATGGCCGTAGGCACAAGACTTCTAGAACTCTGGAGTGGAAAATAGTCAGAGTTGTCAGTAAGGAGCCCTGGTCACCTGCCAAGATGATTGTTGCAGACCTGGCCTCTTCTGGAGTTCATGTTTCATGAAAAAGGCTCTTCATTATGGTAGGCTTCAAGGCCATTGTCCCAGAAGAACCCCTTTACTTAAAGAGCAGCACATTACAACCAGACTGAGGTCTGTCCATGAACATTTGAAATGTAAAGATGAGTTTTGGAAGTCTGTGCTTTGGTCAGACAAGTCTAAAGGAACTGTTTGGGCACATGGAGCAGCCTTCAACCCTAGGTACACAGTTCCCACAGTTAAACATGGTGAGGGGGCATCATGCTGTGGGGCTGTTTTGCAGCCTCAGGCACAAGGAGCCTTGTTTGGGTGCATGGCATCATGAAAAAAGAAAATGATGTTTACATTTTGAGGTACAATATGCAGAAATACGCACATAATCTAGGCTTAGGTCGGTGTTGGGCTTTCCGATGAGACAATGACCCAACGCATACACTGAAATTAGTCCAACAGTTCCTAAATGATACCAAAACCAAGACCCTGGAGTAAACCACACACAGCCCAGACCTCAATCCTATTAAGAATATGTGGTGAAATACAAAAGAAGGGACACCTAGAGTCCAATATAGTGTAGTAATTATTGTCAAAGCAAGTAGCTAAATACTCACAAACCAGGGTCACCGCAAAGGCAACCACTGTAAATGCAGGTGGGGAGATTAAACCTGTCCCGACTTAGGATTAAGAAGTCGCCCTCCGTAGATCAAAAAAAAGGGGTAACACCCCTCCACCAAGGAGGGGTGCTACTAAAATTCTTAAAAATATATATATGTAGGAGGAGGCAGTGATGGACTTACCTCCTCCAAGCAGACACAAAGAACTGTTGATTTGAACAGTCACAGAACATTTCATTTACACACGCCAGAATATTGTGCAACGTGTTTCACAGGTATGACCCTGCATCATCATGCAGTAAAATCTATAGAGAGGGTACTACATGCGTTCATGCTTGTGCTTTCAAACGGAAAGCTAACAAGACAAAAATATCTAAAATCCAACCCAGCCCCACCCAAATCAGGTTTCCCTTGTTGTCCAATGTCAAAACACCTGCTACAATGGACACCAACAGATTAAAACAAAAAACATACATCAACGGACACAGCAGATCATACATTGGATCCACTGTAACAGTACATGTTGCAATGAGACAGTGTTCACCTAGCCTAATCAAGCTATAGATGGATTCAGGGCTTCATTTCCTAAACTGAAGGATTGCTAATTGCAATGATTTTGCTTAGTAAATAGCTGCAAGTGAGAATGTTGGGCATGATGCCATGCATGAGAAGCTGCTGGGGCTTCTGTTCAAACTTGCTGCTGGGGCTTCTGTTCAAACTAAGCACAGAAAAGACAAAAACTGTCTAGAACATTTATACTATACAAAATAGAGCAGTGCATGTGTTAATAATGTAGAATTTTACAAATGTTATATTGCTTGTTGGGGTAACAGTTTTTCTAAAACTTTTTGAAGAGTTTAACCCCCCTGCCATTACAAAAAAAAAAAAAAAAGCGGCGGGGGGCGGCGCAGCACTTTAATTTTTTTTTTTTTATTAAATCATGTAGCTAGCCTAGCGCTAGCTACACGATAGCCGCGGCATCCCCCCCACCCCTACTGATCGCCTCCAGTGATCAGAGCAAACAGGAAATCCCGTTGAGAACGGGATTTCCCGTTTGTCTTTCCCTGTCTCCATGGCGACAATCGGGATGACATCATCTACGTCATGGCATCGGGGGCGCCCCGATGCACCCCATAGCGCAGCCTGGCGGTGATTGGCCAGGCTGTGCAAGCGGTCAGGGAGGGGGCGCGTGGCAACGATCGGGTTGTACATGCAGCTAGCAAGTGCTAGCTGCGTGTAACAAAAAAAAAAAAAATTACGCAAATCGGCCCACCAGGGCCTGAGAAATCCTCCGCGCCGGCTTACCCGGAACTCAGCTCGGGATAACCGGCAAGGAGGTTAATGCTGTTCACATAGATGGGTTCGTCGGCCCATCCTCCACCTGCTTTCTAATACAAATAGTCCGAGCTTTATGAATGTCAGACTTATGAACAACCTGCCGAAAAGAACATCCACTGATCCCTTTGCTCTATCACTATGACGTCACCTTTGGGTGCAGTCACTTCTCCTAGTGAGTCAGGGACTGCATTTAAGAAGGATCAGTTTGAAAAATAAGTGTGCAGAGAGGAAAAAAATGTCAGAGGGGGATGTGACGCAAGTCTTGTGTTCCTGTACTTGAGGCTGGACTGGTTACAATCCATGCTGCTTTGTTGAGCAGCTTCTGTCGCTGCTAAGTGTATGTTTTGAGTTGTAAATTCCTATCCCTATGACACGGCTGAGTGGGGCAAATACGGCAGCCGTAAGGAAACGGACTCTTCCCCTAGCCTCTATGTAGACCTGCCGCTTACCACTTTGTTTTTCAAATCTTTTTAAACCTAATTAAAGCAGAATTACACTATTGGAAGCTGGTCTTCCATTTGTTCCTTCTCATGCATCATGCCAAGCCCTGAGAGGATGCACAAGAGGCCGACATCTACACTATTCCACCACCTGGTTTCCCAGGAGGAGGAGGTGTGAGCCCGGGAGGCCATACACCTTCAAATGGGCTGAACGATCTGTTAAGACCTCAACATCCGGTGAGTGGTTTCCTGAAGGGGGGGGGGGATGGTTTGATGCATGAACTTAGCTTCCATACCAAGAAGCGCAACACCATAACTTTTCTTTATGAAATAACAACGGACTAGATAATCTGTTCAAGTGCTATTTAAAGCGAACCTGAACTCAGGGCTTCCTCTCTGCTCTAAAATATAAGTAACAGCAAAATATCTAATGTCCAGATCAGTCCCTTTTCATGGTGGAAATATTAATTGGGTTCAAGCTATATAGCTTTTTTATGTTTTTGTTTCGTTATGTTTTATACTTTTTCATTTATTAGTCACTTTGGCATACTAAGAAACCCTCTACTTGAGTAAATGTACATTTATCTGACTGAGGCCTTACTAGAGGCCACCTGGTTTCGTCAGTTAATTTTCTAAAGCCTTACGCCTTGTTGTCTACCTATATGGTTTTGTAAATGACTGTCAAGGGGTAAATTTTGTAACCAAGGTTACTCTCCTTTCCAGTGGTTCAATTTATTAATATATCGGTTATTTGGATGTATATTTTGCATATTTTGAATCAATAAAATTCTTTATGATGAAGTTAAGTAACAGCATAATAACCTTTTAAAGAAAAACATGTTATAGCTGATACACATCCTGCAATAAATCTGTGGTACATCTACTTCCTGCTGTCATGGAAGCAGACATATTGTTAACATCCTGTATTTACCAATAAGCTTGTCTGCAGTGGCAGTCAGCTGACACAGGAGAACGATCAAATTACACTGGCGATTACTCACAGATGAAAGGGAATTAGGCAGGCTAAACTCACTAAATATATACAGGGTGTATTTCTATAGGTTTTCCTTCTGTTCTGTGCAAGTATTCAGGTTGACTTTAAGAGGGGGCAGGACCTAGTTACCTTTTGATAAGTGGAATCTGCACGCGGTTAACTCCTTTGACTCTCCTGTGAACATTCAGTCACCCCTTGTCTGTAAACAGTTTTAAACTTTACTTCAAATAAACAACTAGAAGTGATGTGCAGATTACAAAAGGGAACATGGCATGTAGAACACCAGAGTTCAAAAGCTTCACAAGCTTTGACCGTCTACAATTTGTTATCAAGAGCATTTTAGAGATCTATTTAATTGGTTGGTAGAACTTCCTTTCATAACCTTGTCCTTGTGTCTTTCGATCTGTGCCATTAATCCGCACAATCAAAACAAAGTAAACTGTATCAAATAGCAGTAGACGGGGTTAGACAGAAATGATTTTTGCACAAAGTACGCAATGTTCTTCACTGTTTTCAAAGATAAAAGTAGTAATTAAACCAAGAGAAAACAAAGACGGAACCTTTAGATGCTAAAATGTAGGAAATAAAACCAAATTGTTTCATTTAACTATATAAAAAAATGAAATAAAAAAAAATCATGAGCTTCAACAAAAGGTTCTTCATGTGAAGTAGTGTTCTTCATGTGAAGTAGCAAAGACATACTGATAACTATTAATATTAAAAGTATAATTGAATTCCTACAAATTATTAAAAAAAAATAACCACTGTTTTTTTTTGCATCAATACTTCCTTTATGTGCTGTCTGTTTACAAAATAATTCCTCTGCTAATTTCAGCTAGACCCCTTAAGCAAAGGGAGTAAGGAGGCTGTACTTCCTCCCAAAACATGCCTATTGGTATAGAGGTCAATCGATCGTACCAGAGGTCTTAGCTGAACTTTCAATCGTTCTACCTGCTTCTGATAAAAGGAGCTGCTGCAGCTCATAAAGGGACTATGTTACCATGTAGCAGACATGGAGAATGAAGCAGGCAAGTTTCTTCTTTTTTTCTTTTAGATTGAAGGTCCACTCTGCAGGGCAGGGCCACCATCAGAAATTTTGGGGCACCTCACACATCATCAGGCCTGGGCCCCCCTCCCCAGACCCACACACTGGCTGCTGTGTCTGCCCACTAGCTACCCCATCACCGCCACCATTTACAACAGTGGTTCCCAACTTTCTTCAAGTCGTGACACGTCAAGCCAAATGCTTAGATCTACGTGACACATCATACACCCCCCCCCCCCCAAATAAAACACCCTCAGACTCAGTATAGGTAGGTAGGTAGCCAGGTATAGGTGCACTCGGTATAGGTAGCATGGGGTAGGTGCCCTCAGGATAGGTAGCCAGGTGTAGGTGGGTGCCCTCAGTATAGGTAGCAAGGTGTAGGTGCCTGCAGGATACATAACTAGGAGTAGGTGCCCTCAGGATACATAACTAGGAGTAGGTGCCCTCAGGATACATAACTAGGAGTAGGTGCCCTCAGGATAAGTAGAGAGGTGTAGGAGTAAACAACCGTGCAAATAGCTGCCTGATATGTCACAGCCTGCCACCAACTGAGAAGAACATGATACCACATGGACTGTATACAACCAATACCCCCCATGGACTGTATATCAACCCCCCCCCCCATATTGTCCCTTACATCCCCCACACCCTAAGGACTACCAACCTCCTATACCCTTCCCTTACCCCCCCCCCCCCTCCCCCGTTAATGCTTTGTTTTGCTTTGGCAATGCTAAATGTATTTGGTCCTGCCAATAAAGCTTTTTTGGATTGGATTGAATTGGAGATGTAGGAGCATGCAGGATAGATAGCTAGGAGTAGGTGCCCTCAGGATAGCTAGGACTAGGTGCCCCCATTTAGCATGTGTTGGCGGCTTACTTACAAATCCTAACCCCCCCCCAGTATTAAGCAGTTGAAGGTTATTCACTTGGTATCACCCCCCCCCCTCCCTTCCCCCTGGAAATCTGTCTGGCCACACTCTTCTGTGCATGCACAGCTTAGTCGCCCACACTCTGTGTCACGCTCCCAGGAAGTACTGCGCAGTAACCACAGAAATTGCTGCCAACATCCAGTTACTGTGTTTATGTAAATACATATTTTAAGCTGTGTGTGTGTGTGTCTGTGTGTGTGTGTCTGTGTGTGTGTGTCTGTGTGTGTGTGTCTGTGTCTGTGTGTGTGTGTCTGTGTGTGTGTGTGTGTGTGTGTGTCTGTGTGTGTGTGTCTGTGTGTGTGTGTGTGTGTGTGTGTGTGTGTGTGTGTCTGTGTGTGTGTGTGTCTGTGTGTGTGTGTGTCTGTGTGTCTGTGTCTGTGTGTCTGTGTGTGTGTGTCTGTGTGTGTGTGTGTCTGTGTGTGTGTGTGTCTGTGTGTGTGTGTGTCTGTGTGTGTGTGTGTCTGTGTGTGCGTGTCTGTGTGTGCGTGTCTGTGTGTGCGTGTCTGTGTGTGCGTGTCTGTGTGTGCGTGTCTGTGTGTGCGTGTCTGTGTGTGCGTGTCTGTGTGTGCGTGTCTGTGTGTGCGTGTCTGTGTGTGCGTGTCTGTGTGTGCGTGTCTGTGTGTGCGTGTCTGTGTGTGCGTGTCTGTGTGTGCGTGTCTGTGCGTGTCTGTGTGTGCGTGTCTGTGCGTGTCTGTGTGTGTCTGTGTGTGCGTGTCTGTTTCTTTAGTTTAATTTTGCCTACAAATTATTTATGTTGTAATGTGTAATAAACTACAGAAAAGAGGTTGAGGAAATGAGGTTACACAAACTTCTTGGTAGGTTAATTTATTTATTGTCCTACTCTGTACCTCCCACTACTCCAAGGTCAAAAGATCTTGTGAAATTCTATTAAACATTAGTGAACAACTTTTGGTTTCCACAAAATCCTGGCTCGTCATTCACAGAAAAAGAACAAAGGATCAAATACAATGTTAAGACTGTAGGCAGGGGCTCACTGTGATCACAATAATGTAATCCACAGCCTTGTAGTCACAATATGAACATAGACATGGGATCAATTACTTCAAAAGGGAATATTGCTTTTATTCCTTTTTGGAAAGAGTATCACAACTAGTGGAAAAGGAGAATGCTTCTGGCAAAAGCCTTTTTCAAGGGTCAGAAAGCGGGGACACTTCAGCAAGAATAGTTTCCCATCGTGTCTTGCCAGTTTCACTTGCAGTGATATTCTTTCCAAACTGGAATAAAAGGCACAGCTCCATTTCAGCAAATTGGGGCGTTGGGTCTATTTTCTATCCTATATTGCCAGTGGAATGTGTAAATAAGTAGTTCTGCTGGCCACCGCATGACAGAAGGACAAGAATCACATAAACTCAATCACCCTGTCATGCCAGCTACAAAAAGCTGAAGCAATTTCTGCAAAATAAAAAAATACTGCACTAACAGTAAATATTTAACTATAAACATATATGCATGTATATTTTACATTTTGTCTCGAGTTTTTTTTTAAGTAAATTGGGAAACATGCTGCAAGAAAATACATGTTTATAATAAGTATGGAAAAGGACAATGTTAGGAACTGGAAAAAAAGGTATCATGAAAGAGTGATAGATTATATCATAGTCTCAGTCTATGTTTATTAACCTGTCAACATTCATCCAAAATTAAACAGTTTTTCTTCTGAAAGAGTGGAAATTGTTTTATCCTTCTATGGGTATGTTACATATTCTTTATGGTTGTAGCTCACATATTGAAGTAATGACATATGGTGAGAGTATAATGGTGGTGTAGGATATATGTCTCCATATTAAATTGGCAGATGTACATGAATAGTTGGCTAAAGAAATGTGCAATAAGTAATTTGCAGGTGACAAGGATACTGCATAGTACCTGAACTGGATATTTCTGGCTTCCATACATGACGTATTGCGGTGCTAGGCTGTAAATCATATAGTTAGTATGCAGAACAATCAACAAGAGAATCATACAGAGGAAGAGGAGAGCTTGAGGTCTTGTTCGTCCTCTTCTTATCTTGTACAGCTGTTAACATGAAATATGAGTATTAAAAAAAGAGACCACATGTTAAAGAATGAAGCAATCAATGTGCCCCCACAATTTTCTTACTGAAGCCTCATTTTATTTAGATGTGAGTGTAACAATGCAAACTACTACGTTCCACCATCAAAACAAAATCTGACAACCTTCAAACTATATGACTAGTAATGGAGAACTAAGGGCATTCAATCTAGTCATGGAAAACGGACAGTTCTCAATCGAACTTGCTCTTCAAATTTTCATTTGTGCCATTTCCAAAATAGTCCAAGTTATGGACATCATAACAGACAATCCTGTGCATCTTCAGTGGAACTGTGAGAGGATAAGATTTTGCAACTCCTCAACACCTCTGTTCCAATACTTTTGTTTTTTAACCCAATGCAAAGGAAAAACCCTGTATATTAGGACCTGACGTTAATACTCATGCTATGCACTCAATCACAGATTCCACAATTATAACTGACTGATAAACCTACTATAACTGAATGACTCTCACAGAGGGTGGCATTATTTCATACTGAGAAATAGTGCTTCGAAAAAACACACCAGGAGACCACTTTTAAAAATTCGGAAGATCTCTTTGGATATGGATTGTACAAACAGTTCCTAATTATCTCTTCTAGATCCATTTATTCTTTTCTTTTATGCTTAAAGGGACTCCGAGCTCACGAAAAAAAGAAAAGTTGTACTCACCAGGGGCTTTCTCCAGCCCAGTGCTGGTTGGGAGGTCCCACGCCGGCGTCCTGGCTCCTCTCCTTCTCCCCGCTCCGGTATAGCTGACAGGCCGCAGCCCGGGCGACACTCGGTGGAGTGTCGGGCTGCAGCTTCCGCGTATGACGCGGATTACGTCACACGCCAGCCGCCTCGCGTCATCACGGCGGCCGGCGTGAAAGTACTGCGCATGCGCGCTTTAATCGCGCATGCGCAGTACTTTCACGCCGGCCGCCGTGATGACGCGAGGCGGCCGGCGTGTGACGTAATCCGCGTCATACGCGGAAGCTGCAGCCCGACACTCCACCGAGTGTCGCCCGGGCTGCGGCCTGTCAGCTATACCGGAGCGGGGAGAAGGAGAGGAGCCAGGACGCCGGCGTGGGACCTCCCGACCAGCACTGGGCTGGAGAAAGCCCCTGGTGAGTACAACTTTTCTTTTTTTCGTGAGCTCGGAGTCCCTTTAAGATGTTTTGAGCTATTAATTCTTATCTAGATTTACTTTTTTAGTCTTTTCTTTTATGTGAATAAATCCTCATGGTTTGACATTCTCAGCAGATACCTTCTTGAGTAATCTATGTTGTGCAAGAGGATCAGACACGTGCATTCGTTAATTTGGCTGCTAAGTTTACATTACAGGAAAATAATGAATATAGGAAAACAAAATTCGAACATTCTTCTCTTGTTTTTAGAGATTGTTAACTAGCATATATTGGTAATATCTATAAATAGGTGTGTGGTCTTTAATATGTTATCAGCCAACATGCACTGTAGTTGCAAAAGTTAATCTCTCAACATGCCTGGTAACTGATTGAGAGTCGTAACCCAATCAAATCACAAGTCCAACTGAAAGAGGCTGTCAAAGATGTCAGGTAGAGGCTGTCAGCGATGACAGTAAGAAACAGGCAATGGGATATTAAGGAGTTTAACTTGATACAAATTGTGTGTTTCTTTTATGCAAATGTTAATACTTTGGAATTAGACCACTGAAAAACATTAGCTTCTGCATTTGACTGGTTAAAACCAAAGCTACATTATTTAGCATGACATAAAAATTTGCATCAATGTCATTCTAGACCAAGTCAGAAACGGGTGCTAGAACACAGACTATGCTCTTTTGTGCCTTTTGCAGACAACATACAGTATATTATGACTCTGCTCCCTTGAGCCACTGCTCAAAATCCCAAAGAAATTCCAATCTAGAGCAATTGGCCACCGGTCACAACATTCTGGACAAAAGCCCTCCCAGGCCATAAAACTCTTTCCTATAGAGACATTATCTTAACCAACAGTAAATCTCAACATGAAATATTGCAAAATGAAAGTGGACTGATTTAAAAATAAGATAAAGGGGGAGAAGGTTTATAACCCTTGGTCCTAGGGAAATAAAAAAAAAAAACTCTACTAGAGATAATCACTAGTAGGCACACAGACATCTGGCCGCAGGGATGAGTAAGGCTGTGCATGTGCAGTAAGCTGAAGCTGCTTTGAACTTCGACTGCACATGTGCAGTACAGCCACGCTCTTACACAGAGAATGTGGCTACAAAATCAGATCAGACTCTCCTTGTCGGATTTGTTTGGAGGGATACTACACAGCAGAAGTGCTCCAAGATGGATCAGGAAGCCTCTGGACCATCCAGAGTCTTTCCTTTATATGGGTGAATATGTAACTTTATTTAATTTTTTTAGGTTTCAGGTTACCACCTGTAAATAAGCGGTCAATGCTATTGTTATCTTTAACAGTTTTTATTTGTTGCAATTTTACAAAGATTGAAAAATAATGCTATCTAGTTTGACCAACATACTTTGTATTTCTACTATGGTGCATTACTTGAATTGTATTTACAGATTGCCATCACCATTAGTCTTCCCTTTAAACTATGGGAGAACATGTTGAACATTAAATATAAATACCATATGTTGGTTTGAGAAAAGATCATTTTTCAGTATCCTAAAATATACTTAGTTAAGATTTGTATTTTGGCTAAGAAAGAAAACTTAACTGTACATAAAGAAAGAACCATACGACCACTTCTCATTCAGGTAACTTTCACTGATATTTTAAAGATTACAGAAAGTTAAAAAGCACCACAGGACGCCTTTACAGTTCATTGCGGTATATAATAAAAAGAACAGCCAGGCCAACCACCAACAAAGTATGATACGAATAACTGGTTTTAATCTATTTTTTTCCTTGTTGAAATGATGCATAAAATGTACATTACCCGTATCCAAAAGAACCATACACCCATATGCCGGATGCCAGCCATGGAGGTAAACACAAAATACATGATTATGACTGTGATCAGCACATAATCAAGGGGGAAAACCTGGAAGAAAAAAAAATGCCCATTAAACAAATTGTCTAAATCCAAACTATCTTGTTTGTTGATCTTTTAATTCTCGGTTAAAGGGCAACCTAAGTGAGAGGGATATGGAGGCTGCAATATCTTTTCCTTTTAAACAATACCAGTTGCCTGGCAGTCCTGCTGATTAATTTAGCATCAGCACACCTGAAACAGGCATGCAGCTAATCTGGTCATATTTTTGTTAGAAACACCTGATCTGCATGCTTGTTCATTGTCTATTACAGTCAAAAGATCACAAAGACTGCCAGGTAACTGGTATTGTTTACAATTAAATACATATCAGCCTCGATATAACTTTCACTTCAGGTTCCCTTTAAAGTCAAAGTCCAAGCAAGTAGAAAAATATCTATGTGTGTCTTAAAGCGGACCCAAACCAAACATTTTTTTTTAATTAAAAATATTTAGTTGCACCACTGACACATACAAAGATAAATAAACAATCCTTCAAGCCTATGAGCATTTCCGTGCATGCTTTTCACCCTTCTCTTTTCATAACTAGGGTTATACTGGGGGCAGTCATTAGCAATTCCTCCATTGCCGGACACCACCTACTTCACCAGTTTGCCGGATTTTGTCCCGGCAATATGAAAGTAAGGGAGGGGTTCCTCCAATAAATGTAAAATATTTTAGATTTGTCATCATGCAGCTGAAAAAAAGGCTGCTATTTATTATTATAATTTAGAAAATAGATTTTATTTCTGAAATCTTGTATTTTTAATTTGGGTCCACTTTAACATGTTCTTCAGTAACACATCTCCTCTATAATAAAGAAGCCACTTACCCTTATTGATGAATTATGGAAATGGTTACCTGAAGGTGTATTCGTAATACTTGCCACCAGGACTTGTACGTGGGGCTAACTACTTGGGGGATGCTACCTCTAAAAGGTGATCTAAATTAAGCTACAGTACAGCACATTTTAATCTTACATATTCTGTTTTATAATTCAAGCCCCTCAAAGAGCTAACCACAGGCATTAGATCAAAGGCAATAAAAACAACTGTAATTTGTTTGGTACTCTTCTAAGTCGCATATTTACAGCCACATTTTACTAACTCACGGCTTCTTAACCCCCTTGGCGGTATGATACTTTCTGGATTTTAGGGTCTAAAAGCGGTGCAATTTTTTTGCACCCTTTCAGACCCTAAAACCTGGAAAAAAAAAATCATGCTGCCAGGGAGATCTGCAGCAGATCTGCAATCACTCACCTCCCTGGCTCCAGCGCTGCAGTTATGCCATTATCCTCTGGGTGGCGCCGCAACTCTAAAGTGAAATTGCCGGCTGTCCTTATGAGAAGCCATCATAACAGCTTGCTACACTAAGAAAACGGACTACAAAGAGTTTAGTGCTGCCTGAACACGCACCAGCTGGGATTGAATCAGACAGCCAGTGTACAGCCACTGTATATTACACATTCAACGGGTCATCTACTAATAGCAAGTTATAATTACCTGCTGTGTCTTTACTTCTGAATCTCTCCTGTAATCTCAACCCCCTGCTGAAAAATGCTATGTTGTTTTCTAAGTACCTATGCAACGTAAGCCAGCAGCCCAGCAGGTAATAATCTTAGCTTATTAGAAGAGGAACCATTGAATGATTATATATGAGAACGTTTGAAGCTTTCCAGGCTCAACCATGAACGAGAGGCTGTGGGAGAGCTTCCCAAAGGGGAGGTGATCCTCGTGGAGAAGTCCTGGGAGTAAGAGGAGGTGACTAAGCTAAGGGATAAGAGGGTCTACTGGTAGAAGTGAACAGATGTTATACTTTGATGTAGAAGGCCGGGTTTCAAATCCGGCCTGGAGTCAGTACCTGACTAGTAGCAGCTGGAGTTTGCATGTTTGCATTTAATTTTAAAAACCATAGATTTTTTTATCAACACTACAGTATATTTCCTTGACTTAAGTGGTGGATGAGCCAGCACATGAAAAAAGCTAAGGGACAGGAGTCAGAATAGTAGTAAATACTAGCTACATGAAGGCGATTCCTCATCCAATCAATGAGATAATTTCTACCTTGATGGCCTTACTATACTCAGCAAGACCCCAGATGCTGACCTTGATGGACATACCATTTAGATTTTGCCTGGATAACTATACAACTATGTACGTCAATCAAAATTTTGCTCCTGCCTTAACCTTTGTAATGCTGCCCTTCCACATGA
The DNA here is from genome assembly GCF_040937935.1 of Hyperolius riggenbachi. Taxonomy (NCBI): domain Eukaryota; kingdom Metazoa; phylum Chordata; class Amphibia; order Anura; family Hyperoliidae; genus Hyperolius; species Hyperolius riggenbachi. The sequence continues at coordinate 232,910,204 of NC_090649.1, forward strand.
CTTGTGGCTCTGTGGGTTATGGCTACAAGTGTTCCCTATTTACAAGTGCCTGTCTAATATTTTCTAATGCTGCTTATATCTTCGCCACCTACGTGGACATGTCATCTCCTGCCTAATAACATTGCCCCAATGATGTCAGGCTGTTCCCAGCAAAAACTAGTTGGTTTTTCACATGGCCAATAACTTGAGGCAAGCTGTGCTGCACTATACCAGTCCGATTCTGAGGCCATACCTCCCACATGTGGTACTGCAATATGGCCACCAGCTATCAACCAGTCAACCCTTGCTTCCAGCATCCGCTCCCCTCGGGACATGCAATTATTAAATCTACTCACAAACTGAATAGCCTGTGATTGCACCACAACTGCTTTCGCATCTTTGCTTACTAACTGCTTGACCACCTAACTTGCTGCTCTGTGGTCCAACTTACTTTGTTTAACATATAATGTATATCTGTAAATAGTTTGTTGTTGGTCCACTTGCACTTTGTGCATATAACTGCATTCTTTCTTTTATTAAGCATTTCTGAATTATATTTCTGCTGTAAAACTGCTCTCCACTGCTTGTGATACTTAAAACGACCACCAAGTACAAGTTTACTCAGCATTGTTTATTAAAACATGGACACTGTATGGATAAAGGGATCAAAAATATTAATTCAAAAGCATATTTTTAACTTTTCAGTTCTCAACTGGGCTTTAAAAAAAAATATTGCCCGAATCCAAGTTTTAAGAAAACATTTAAACATTGATTCCGAAAATGGTACCTGCTACTCCTACTCACCCGCTGCAGAACTGGGAGAAGAAGGTTCAAAGGATTTGTAATGTTTGTCCCAAAGATTATGAACCCTGAATCAATGCCAGCAGAGTGAAGAGCTTTGTCCAAACTACCAAAAGAAGATATATACATTTACAAAAAATCAAGTTACTGTAACTGTGCACATGATCATTATTATTTATATAATCACTGACAACTTACAAAGTGCTTTTACAGAGCATATAATCTTGTCACAAAATTCCCTCAGAGGGGTCTTACAATCTAATCGCTACCTAATCCCTAGTCATATGTCCATCATAGTCTAGGGTCATCGCTATGTTTTTGGGATGTGGGAGAAAGTACATGCAGAGGAGTGGCACAGCAGGGAGTCTACAGCCTGCATGGGGCTGGAGGAAGCCCCAGATAGCATAAAAGCTGCTACTGCTTAAGTCTCAGGTTTCGTGAATTGAATAAAGAAAAAAGTTAAATACTTTTCTCAGAGAGAAGACTCTGGATAGTCCACAGGGTTCCCTGATGTTCTTATGACCCTTCAATTCTGTGCTGGTACCTTCTAAAAATATTCAACATTAATGTCAACTATTGCTTGCGGTCGCATTTCCCTTAGTGTACGAGTGCAGTTGCAATTTGCAGTTGCAATATACGGCCTGTACAGTACAACAGAGCTGTTAGTGCATGGATTTTTCCACCATGCACAAGAAGCTCTGTTCTACTGCATAGGCAAGAACCCTACTGGCACCTGCACAAAGCTGCCATGCTCCTACCTGGAGAGGAGCACTGCCGTTAAGAAGAAGATGATCCCAACAAGTGGTTGAGGGGCAGATGGGGGATCAGGGAAGTTTCTGGAGCATTCAGAAGCTTTCCTCTACATGTGGTGAATATCCAAACTTTTTTTTCTGCTATAAATTTGCTTTAAAGAGACTCCGTAACAAAAATTGCATCCTGTTTTTTATCATCCTACAAGTTCCAAAAGCTATTCTAATGTGTTCTGGCTTACTGCAGCACGTTCTACTATTACCATCTCTGTAATAAATCAACTTATCTCTCTCTTGTCAGACTTGTCAGCCTGTGTCTGGAAGGCTGCCAAGTTCTTCAGTGTTGTGATTCTGTGATGCATCTCCCCCCTCCAGGCCCCTCTCTGCACACTGCCTGTGTGTTATTTAGATTAGTGCAGCTTTTCTCTGCTCTATTATCTTTTACAAGCTGGATAAATCCTCCTCTGAGCTGGCTGGGCTTTCACATACTGAGGAATTACATACAGGCAGAGCTGTCTGCACTCTGCAGGAAAAAACAGCCTGACACTTCAGTGGAAGATAGCTGCAGGGGGAAAGAAACACACAAATGATCTCTTGAGATTCAAAAGGAAGGGTGTATACAGCCTGCTTGTGTATGAATGTATTTTCTATGTGTGGGCATACTGTACATCAACCTACTTCCTGTTTTGGTGGCCATTTTGTTTGTTTATAAACAAACTTTTTAAAACTGTTTTTAACCACTTTTAATGCGCCGAGGAGCGGCAAAATTGTGACAGAGGGTAATAGGAGATGTCCCCTAACGCACTGGTATGTTTACTTTTGTACGATTTTAACAATACAGATTCTCTTTAATAAAAACAAGTTTAAAATCATGTCTTAGGATTTGCTTTAAAAAAAATATAGAGGAACAACTTCAATATACAAGTAAAAATGTAACATTAATGTACAATTCAGGAGTGAGGGCGTGTGATATAAAACATAAAAAAATGTAAAGCCAATGAACTTTAACTACCTTAAGTAAAGGTTTGCTGATGATAAATGAAAAAGTATAATGCATTTACCTTGAAACTTACTGGCATTTTATACAGTAATTTAAGTAAAAAAAAAGCTATTGAAAAAGTACAAAGAATGCCCTATTAATCCTTGAAAACCTATAAGAAGCTTTATTGTTCTAACATAGCTTGGTTGCCAATGGATACACTTATTTTTCGGTTAATTGTTGATATTTTCGCAATAGCTGCCTTGTCAGTGCTTTAACTAACCTCACCTATTGTGCACTCATTATTACAGTAGAAACTTCTGAGTATGTTGTTGTATGTACAAAGGGATGATTTTCAAAATCTTCAAATGCCTTAGCAAGTTTTTGATAGCTGCAGGGTAAGTTCAGGTTAAAAATGCATAATCATGGCACATTAACTCTGGATGATATTTTCTGCTTGCCAAATGAGACTATAAAGACCGTTTCCACATACAATTTATGTTCATTATGACGGATAGACCATACTAACCCTTTCAATCCCAGAGGTATAGCAAACGCCTAAAGGCCTGTCAAGTGTGGCTTTCGGTAACAACTTGACTCTCTTCCGTGGATGTTTAGCGATAAAAAAAGATGAGCAGAAAGTTCAACCTTCCAACATCATTACCCAGAACATATTTAAAAACTTACAAAGCTTGAAGTTAAAGCTCCATGCTAAATGAATAAATTCTTGGTCTATGTGGTACAATATTTTGTACTGGTAACCACTTTTAAAAGAACCATATTCCCCATTTTATAGAACTATAAAGTTAATGGAAATACTGTATGTAGCCAAGCCTATAAAAATAGATCTATAAGTGAGGATTCAACTACTTATATCTTATTATACAACTTACTATACCAAACACTACTCGGGATATTTTATAATTATCTATGAATACTTAATATAGGTACCACACTTAGAATGGCCATTGTACTTGACATTAGAGCAGTAGAAAATGTCAAAAAACACACTCTGAGCCCTTACACATCTTTGGCAAAATTCTGTAACTTATATTAATGGGCAGATGCACACTGTTGTATAATGGAGCATGACATTTTTGGGCAGAAAGCGGGACTGTTAGCTGGACATAATGGAAAGACCGACTTTAGGGAACTTTTAAGAGTAGCATAAGAAAATACTGTGGTATTAATCAGCTCTATCAGATAGAAAGGAGAAAAAAAAAAAAAAGGAACAGGAAAATGGCTGCAAAAATCTGAAAGTAAAACCATACTGTGGGCTGTTAACCTCCCTGGCGGTAAGCCCAACACAGTGTCGTGCTAGCCGCCGCAGGGGATCACCATGGCCCCGGGAGGATTTTTTAAAATAAAATCTGTTACATATTGTTAAGCTAGCACTTGGCTAGCTAACTATGTTGCCCAAGTCCCTCCGGTCCCCTCCAATCGTGCCCGATCGCCACCGGTATACATACCCCCCAGGGATCCCGCGATGGTGGTGAGTGAGGCTGGGCATCCTACATACAGCAGACTGGCCAGCATGGATGAATACAACCAGTGATGTACAGTGGCTTGCAAAAGTATTTCGGGCCCCCTTGAAGTTTGCCTCATTTTGTCACATTACTGCCACAAACATGAATGCATTTTATTGGACTGCCACGTGAAAGACCAATACAAAGTTGTGTACACGTGAGAAGTGGAATGAAAATCATACATTCTAAACATTTTTTACAAATCAATAACTGCAGAGTGGGGTGTGTGTAATTATTCAGCCCCCTGAGTCAATAGATTGTAGAACCACCTTTTGCTGCAATTACAGCTGCCAGTATTTTAGGGTATGTCTCTACCAGCTTTGCACATCTAGAGACTGAAATCCTTGGCCAGTCTTTTCTGCAAAACAGCTCAAGCTCAGTCAGATTAGATGGACAGCATTTGTGAACAGCAGTTTTAAGATCTTGCCACAGATTCTCGATTGGATTTAGATCTGGACTTTGACTGGGCCATTCTAACACATGGATAGGTTTTGTTTTAAACCATTCTATTGTTGCCCTGGCTTTATGTTTAGGGTCGTTGTCCTGCTGGAAGGTGAACCTCCGCCCCAGTCTCAAGTCTTTTGCAGACTCCAAGAGGTTTTCTTCCAAGATTGCCCTGTATTTGGCTCCATCCATCTTCCCATCAACTTTGAGCAGCTTCCCTGTCCCTGCTGAAGAGAAGCAAACCCAGAGCATGATGCTGCCATCACCATATTTGACAGTGGGGATGGTGTGTTCTGAGTGATGTGCAGTGTTCGTTTTCTGCCACACATAGCGTTTTGCAATTTGGCCAAAAAGTTCCATTTTGGTCTCATCCGACCAAAGCACCTTCTTCCACATGTTTGCTGTGTCCCCCACATGGCATGTGGCAAACTGCAAACGGGACTTCTTATGCTTTTCTGTTAACAATGGCATTATTTTTGTCACTCTTCCACAAGAGCCAACTTTGTACAGTGCACGACTAATAGTTGTCCTATGGACAGATTCCCCCACCTGAGCTGTTGATCTCTGCAGCTCATCCAGAGTCACCATGGGCCTCTTGACTGCATTTCTGATCAGCGCTCTCCTTGTTCGGCCTGTGAGTTTAGGTATACGACCTGGTCTTGGTAGGTTTACAGTTGTGCCTTACTCCTTCCATTTCTGAATGATCGCTTGAACAGTGCTCCGTGGGATGTTCAAGGCTTTGGAAATCTTTTTGTAGCTTAAACCTGCTTTAAAGTGCTCAATAATGTTATCCCAGACCTGTCTGGTGCGTTCTTTGGACTTCATGGTGTTGTTGCTCCCAATATTCTCTTAGACAACCTCTGAGGGTGACACAGAGCAGCTGTATTTGTACTGACATTAGATTACACACAGGTGCACTCTAGTTATTAGCACTCATCAGGCAATGTCTATGGGCAACTGACTGCACTCAGACCAAAGGGGCTGAATAATTACGCACTCCCCACTTTGCAGTTATTTGTAAAAAATGTTTAGAATCATGTATGATTTTCGTTCCATTTCTCACATGTACACCACTTTGTATTGGTCTTTCACGTGGAATTCCAATAAAATTGATTCATGTTTGTGGCAGTAATGTGACAAAATGTGGAAAACTTCAAGGGGGCCGAATACTTTTGCAAGCCACTGTATAAGAGGGGAGAGACCATGCTTTTAACATCCACCAGAGTAAGTGCATTACTAGAATACAATAAGGTGCTTTTGACCCAAACAACACAATTTGTGGATATAAAGGAAAAGAGATCTGCCTGCAATTCCATTCTGAGAACAATCTTTCTTGCGAAGCAAGGATATGTGCAATGCACCTCTGTCAGGTCATAGTGACATTCACATTATTTTTGGTTAGACAGTTTGGAGCTTTGATATAGATAGATATCTGATAGATATGATATAAAGAATATATACTTACTTGGAAAGGAAAAGAGATATAATAATTAAAAGGGCTACAAGTATAAAGAATACACCCCAAATAATCTGCAATAGAAAAAAACATACAAACATAAGATGGACATAACTACATTGAACTGAAGGTCACACTAGTGTCAATGCTCACAGTATACTAGTGAGTAGAAATGTTTAATTGTAACCACTGCACGTTTATTAATGAAGCATTCACTGTGTGCATTTATTCACATTAAAGAGAACCCGAGGTGTGTTTAAAGAATGTTATCTGCATACAGAGGCTGGATCTGCCTGTACAGCCCAGCCTCTGTTGCTATCTCAAACCCCACTAAGGTCCCCCTGCACTCTGCAATCCCTCATAAATAACAGCCGTGCTGTGAGGCTGTGTTTACATCTGTAGTGTCAGTCTCAGCTGCTCCCCCGCCTCCTGCATAGCTCCGGTCCCTGCCCCGTCCCTTCCCTCCAATCAGCAGGGAGGGAAGGGATGCAGGCGGGGACAGGAGTTCTGCAGGAGGCGGGGAGAGCAGCAGACTGACACTATAGAGATAAACACAGTCAGCTCTGACAAGCTGTTTGTCAGCAGCGTGGCTGTGATTTATGAGGGATTGCACAGTGCAGGGGGACCTTAGGGGGGTTTGGGATAGCAACAGAGGCTGGGCTGTATAGGCAGATCCAGCCTCTGTATGCAGATAATATTCTTCAAACCCACCTCGGGTTCTCTTTAAAGCACGGCTGCGGCCATGGTAATTTAAAGGGAACCTGATGTGAGGGGGATATGGAGAATGCCATCGTTATTTCCTCATAAACAATAACAGTTGCCTGGCAGCCCTATTGATCTTCTGGCATAAGTAGTGTCTGAGTCAAAACCCTGGAACAAGCAAATGACTAATCCAGGAAAACCTGCCAGCTGAGACAGAGTACCTAATATGCTGCATGCTTGTTTAGGGCCTATGGCTAAAAGTATTAGAGACACAGGATCAGGCGGACAGCCAGGCCACTGACATTGTTTGGTAGGAAATAAATATGGCAGCCTCAATATCCCTCTCACCTTGGGTTGCCTTAAATCTCTTTTTAAACTGGTACATGTAGGCACCCTGACATAGTCCACTATGTGCCATTACAGCCCTGATTACAATTAGGCTGCAAACATTAGGCCAGGTTCACACTACATCGCAAACACAGCATAAGCGTAAACGCCATGATAAGCTCATCCAACTTGCGAACCCTACCTACAACCTGATGGATTCTCATTAAGCCACATGAACTAATGAGAATTTTCTCTGTTGCAGGAAGATTCTCATTGGTTCTTTTGCAAACCAACAGAAAGCACTCTGCTTTCTGGTCTGCGAGATGAGCTTGGACGGGACTAGCGGGGATAGCAGGACAGGTATGAGATTTTTGGGTGGCGGGAAGCATAGTGGAAACAGAAAAGGCCATTCCCATAGGCTTCCCCTACTTTCAAATTGGGTTTTCACTCCGGCGTTTGCGTTGTGGCTGCAGAAGAATTCAGTATGGCATTTTGCACTTGCGGTTCAGCATTTGCGTTCTACATTTATGTTCCGGTTGACATTGTAGCCTTTTGACGTTTTAGCATTTAACTGTGTTTCTGTAAACGCAGCTTTTTTTTTTTTTTTTTTTTTTTACTCCAGTGTGTTCTCTGAGTGCTGAAACTTGTGATTGACATTGCCCATCAAAACAATGGACAAATAGAAAGAATGCGGTGGTAAACCAGGGAAGATCTAGTGGCAGAACTAAACAATACCATTGACCTTGTAGGACTTTCCATATTACATTGTTCTGGTATTAAGGCTACATTTCCTCTTGCATCATGTTTTGGGGTACATGTCTTAACATGGGCATTTTGGGCAGAAATAAATGCAATTAAAAAAAAAAAAAACATGCTGTAAGTTTTTCGTTCTCCAAGAAAAAAATGCATTACATGTTAATAAGGTCATTTATTAGCATGGTCCATCAGGCTAACATGTTTCTGTATGCGGAAGAGCACATGCCCGATAAAAAAAATATATACGGGAACCAGGAACAACCCTGCCATGTCCCGTTAAAGTTAAAAGGATGCCCAATCCCAAACGCCAAAGAAAACTGACCAGACCACTAAGGAGTAGCAAATCCACATAGACACAAAGACCTGGGGGATATAAGGATACTGGATATTTCACTACACCACTATGTCTGCAGGGTATGGAGAGTGTAAAAAGTGCACAATCAGGTGAGGTAAAGTTGCCAGGACCTGACAGGCCAGCAACACTAAAACCTCCTGAATGTGGGACAGAAGTGATGGACTCTTGAGGCCTAGCTCTTTGCTCAGCCTTTTTTTAAAAATCTTAAACAATCCATTGCACATGTGTACTTTTTGTGCAATAAACTATAAAAAACCCCGTTATTCAGAACTTAGTTACCCAGAATTATTGAAATTTTAGAAAAATCCTGACCTTGCAGGGTGCATAAATTCTTTATACAGTAATAAACCGGTTACATTAAGTCTGTCCTTTGTCTTAATTTTTTTTTTTAATTACTGTATTTCAGCATTAATGCAAAGTTTATGGTAAGTATACAGTGTGGGGGTATAGTACTATTTTTTAGCTAGGCCTATTTTTAACATGGACTCTCGTAACCAGACCAGTGTTCTCCCCAGAATTATTTTCCAGCGGGGTAGCATGAAAAAGTAGTGGTGGGGCAAGATGACAGAATTCAGGGCTGGCGCTTCTCTGCTTATAGCCGAGGAGGAGGTGAGCTGATGACAGCCGGGTGCTCACCAAAACTAGCTGGGTGGAGCACCTGGCTAAAAGAGCCTGGGGAGAACACTGCAGACAGAAACTACACTTCTCAGGGATCAGCCAATCCCTGTTGATGCCGGATAAAGGAGGTTTACTGTAGTATCTGTCTTGATTAACAATGCATTGCACAATCTGTACTTTTTGCAATAGATACAACTATTTAGATGGCTGGATACTAAAGTCTCATTTCCTGCTGAGACAACAGTGACATTTTACTGGATGGAAATCTGTCCAATCTCATCATTACCCTCATGAGGTAGTCAGGGAGGACGGCAAATTGGGAACAATTCTGTGTCAGCACAGATCGCCTGACCCAGCCCGCCTCATTCCTCTACTGGTAAGAGTTTAACTATGATCAAAATGCATCTACTGCACAGACTCTTAATGATACAAATCCACTGCAGTTCTGATGACAAAATAAAGTATTTACCAGTACAGGGAAAAGTTGAAGTGTGAGAGCTGCTCCGTAGTTGCAGTTAGCTGCGACTGACTTTCCCGATGGAAAACCCAGGAGGATGAACTATGGCTGAAAACCTATCTGTTTATGCATAATTTTTTTTAACTAGTAGCTGTAAAGTGTAATGGTTAAGGGCTCCACCTCTGACACAGGCAACCTGGGCTTAAATCTCGCCAGTTGTGTACATTATTCAAAACTTCAACTCGATAGATATTCTGACTGTATGATGCTGATTATAAATTGTGATCTTAAACGGATTAAGAACATTGGTATTAGTGAAAGCCAGATTGTTAAAGCCAGGCCCCATTTACACTTAATCAGTTGGGATGCATTTTTTTTTCTTCTCCATAGCAGTGCATTATGAAAAATCTTTCAGTTAAAAAACGCATATAGTGTGAACTGAGCCATTGGGAAACATGGGCATTACTTTGAAAATCAGTCCTTTCAGCTATAACTGAGAGCAACTGATTAAAGGACCACCATCGCGGAAAAAGTAGGCAGTTAAAATCTGACAGTACTGACAGGTTTTGCGCAAGTCCATCTCCTCATGGGGAATTCTCAGGGTTTTCTTTGTTTTCAACAGCATTCCCTGAACTGCAGTTGCAAAGTCTAACTGACAAAATAGTGTGCAATTGATTAGGGAGGCCGGCTGGTATCTATTTTGGCAGTTAAAATGCTGTTCAGGAACTGCTGTTGAAAGCAAAGAAAACCCTGAGAATTCCCTATGAGGAGATGGACTGGCCCAAAACCTGTCTGTTCGGGCAGATTTTAACTGCCTACCTTTTTCGCGATAGTGGTCTTTTAAGTGTAAATGGGGCCTAAGAGAAATTGCAGGAAGTGGAAGAGAGGTATAACAGTCGGTACAGAAAGAGGAGCAAAAAAAACCTGTACAAATGCAATATGTACATCCAAATGCTTTTGCAAATAACTGATATTGCAGTCACCAGCTACTACCTATACAGTAGGACACACAAAGTTGACTGTAAAGCACACAGCAGACACACCATGTAGACTGTGCAGCATAATACACGCCGATTCTCTGACCAATGCTGCATGAGCATTAGGACTTTATATTAAACATAGGTTGTAATTCACTCAAGACTGCTAGCACAACAGTACATCTTAACAAGCACAAGAGTTGTCATCTGAGTCCCCAGTGACTTTGTAGACAGACCCAGAGAAAGACACACTATTTGCATATTAGCTAAGGGCTGCAGTGCGCTGTGCTGTCATAAAAATGGAACATAAAAGAGCATATTAACACCTTATGATGCCTTATGTAAAGCAGTACTGTTTAGGCCCCGTTTACACTTAATCAGTTGCTGTCAGTTACAACTGAAAGGACAACTGATTTTCAAAGTAATGCCCAAGTTTTCCTACGTAATGTCAATGTTCACACTTAACGCGTTTTAACTGAAATCTTTTTCCCAATGCACTGCTATGGAGAAGGAAAAAAACGCGTACCAATTGATTAAGTGTAAACGGGGCCTTAGTAAGTTTTACTGCACATTCACGTTGAGCAGCTTCCATGAAGCAATTCTCCATGTCCATATTACTTATGTAAGAGCACAAATGTAAACTAGTAAAAAGAAATTATTTTACTTTACCTTAAATGGTCGCATAAAAGTACAACATTTTGTCCAGCAGTTGTTCTCATGGGATTCCAAATGCCTCTCACGTCTTTTCAAGGTTTTGATCTTTTCTTCAAGTTTGTGCAGACTTTGTCTATCCTTGTTTGATAACGGCCTGCCATCCTTACACTGCGTTAAAAGAACATAAACTAGTAAAAACAAAAATCAAACTGACAAAACATAGTAGGGCTGATTTATCAAGTCAAGTGAGAGGGAATGTTCTAGGTTTTTAGCTACTCTTTATGCAATCAATATTTTTTGTTTTTATATGACTTTAGGGTACCGCCCCTACTAAGTCTTATTGTATTTATTCCTAGCCTTAGTAGTTTACAGACACAATTTTACTTTTGCAAAACATACCCTACATAAGTAAAGTGATAGTGTACTAAAAAAAAAAAAAAATATTAAATCATAATGCGACCCTATCCTCTCTTTTGTCAAGGACACTATACATCAGTAACCATGGGCCCTGGGTAGGATCTCCAGCAACGCGTGTCAGGAATGTGTCAGGGACTAACAGAAATGCAGCTCTGCCCCATTTAGGTTAATTAACTAACCATTATCATGCTCATTATCGCAAGTTAATTTTAGCACACACACGCTACACACGGTCCTGGCAGTGTAGCGTGCACTACTAAGTAACAAGTGATTGGGCTCGATTCACAAAGCGGTGATAACCCAGTTAAAGACTTTAGGCGTGATAACCATTTTTATCATGCCTAAACTCAGTTTAGGCATGATAAGTTTAGGCATGATAAGTTTAGGCATGATCAGTTTAGGCATGATAAGTTTAGATAAGTTTAGATCGCGCACAAAGTCCCGCACGCAAAGCAGCGCCATTAAACTCTATGCTAAGTGCACCAGACTTTGCTAGCGCAAAACTTTTGATCAGCTGTGCACTGCGGTGCTAAACCAGTTGGTGCTTAAACTTATCACGCCTAAAAACTTATCACACCTAAACTTATCATGCCTAAACTTATCATGCCTAAACAGAGTTTAGGCGTGATAAAGGGCTTTTCACTAGCGTGCTAACTGTTAGCACCGCTTTGCGAATCAGGCCCCTTGTGTTCAGTACCACGCGCTATATTTGTATCGCGACCACGATATGTAACGTTTGGGGAATTATTTCCGTGGTCAGCACACAAGATGTGCACTGACACTGCGGAAATCCTCCACAAGCGTGTAATTTTGATAGAACCCAGCTTGGGTGCAATGCACCTGTAGAGGGCAATTCCCACCGGCAGATGGAGCTGTGGAGTGCAGACGAGCACAGCCTCTGCACGGCCACAGATGACAGATGGGAATTGTACCAGTTGAAGCAATGCAGGACAAGATAGCCCTTAAAGAGAGAGAGCACAGAGACAGAATGAATGTGTGTCCACCAATCTAGTCGCCACCCAGCAACGGTGAACACACATCACCAGAAACAAAGTATGAACGCAATCGCAAGAGTGGCGATTGCCAAAAGTGACACAAGACCGAGCAGGACAGAACACGAGAGTAGCAAAAGGCACAGCAAGCAAAAACAATCAGAACATCAAGGAAAATAACAAACGCTAGCTAAACGCGAACACCGCACTAATTCACAACAGCGAACGTGTTTAAACACGATCACCGCGCGTTAGGCGCCCAGTGATAAGCGTGCCACCCTAACTAACCAATGAAACACAAATGTGAAAATGGAGAACGCGAACGCTTACTAAATGGTTACCTCACCGAGCCTACAGCAAGCGTTTGTAGCAGACAAGACAGACAGATGGGGCTACCAGTAGCAACCGCTGCTCTGGCTGGCACCCCTAAGGCAGAATATAGAAGGAAGCACTGCCACTACCAATAGGGCGAATGCAATCCAGACAGATGGAGCAGCCAGTAGCAACCGCAGCTCTGGCCTACACTCCCAGACAGACAGAACGATTTCCTGTCGACCGCCGCTGGCGACAAGGCAATCGAGACAGAGAGGGAGAACAAGGCAATACAAATAATAGAACATGACTGCACTAGAAGGGATGCCTAGTGCAGTCCCCAGGAATTACTCTAAGATAATCTTTAGCAAACAAGCAAGGCTGATTCTCCAGGAGAGTTAGCAGGAACAAACCATTATGACCAGCAAGGTAGAGAAAAAGACGTGCAATCTTGCGCTGCTAAGGCGGAATCTAGGGGTTACTGCTGGTGGTCACACTTTAGCTGCTCCTTATTAGCCCGGCTGTTAAGAAGGCTTGATTAAAAGACAAAGGTGGAGGAAAAAAAAAAAAAGGAGCGCTCCATAGTGTAACACTGCTTTAATAAAACCAAATTAAAATACACTAACTAGATGTAAGATGCGTACAGACATGTAATGAGGCTTATAGCCTTAAAATCCTTCCTCAGTGAGTACTCCCTCAAACTGCCGTGGCCATCGGGGTTGAGTGGATCCGGCGGAAACTGACCCTGGATTCCCCACCAAGGAGTAAACGTGTGCTGGTGGCGTTGCCATGAGTACACTTGGGGCATTACGCATGGACGATACGAGGTCATTTAGTTCGTCCATGCCACCCCCTTCACTAACCGCATCTCCATGCGTCCAATGAGGCGTATCATAACACCTTTCTAGTACGCCTATGTTCATTTCAGCCAATCACGGGAGGCTGTTTGACGCATCCTATGTAACCACTAAGGCGGAGACATACGTTTCTCCGGCACGCCCCACAACACACGGTGGTGAATGGTAGGAGTCTTTCCTCCACGCTAGGTCAGCCTAGTCTACGTAGATGAGTCGTAAGTCCACGCCTCCTGCTTCAGCCCCGCAGTAGTCTCCGGGCATTCATCTTTCCCACGGGCTCCACGCTGAGCGTATATTGGTGCTCAGTTCAGATTGTTATTTTCTCACACTAGCAAAGGGATACTTTGCCTTATACTTCAGGTAAGATCCTGTTATTTACAGTTAACTTAGCGGTACTGTATATGGGTTATTCCTTATCCCTTCCATTATTTTCAGTTACGCCCACGATAGGGCTTTACTAGTAGTTGAATGATAGTTTCATTCACCTAATCAAACAAACAGTTTTTTTCCTCCACCCATTAGGGAGGGGCCAGGAAAATGTCCGGCCCCTACCTCCATTTTCCCTCCAATTTTAAGTATATAAACATCTCGTGTGCGAGCTGGCGGCGTTATCTGATGAAGGCGTGGAACGCCGAAACGCGTAATAACGCCACCAGCACACGTTTACTCCTTGGTGGGGAATCCAGGGTCAGTTTCCACCAGATCCACTCAACCCCGATGGCCACGGCAGTTTGAGGGAGTACTCACCGAGGAAGGATTTTAAGGCTATAAGCCTCATTACATGTCTGTACGCATCTTACATCTAGTAAGTGTATTTTAATTTGCGCAATTTGGTTTTATTAAAGTGGTGTTACACTATGGAGCGCCCTTTTTTCTCCACTTTTGACCAGCAAGGTATTCTGGGAGAAAATGGTATTTATACTGCAAGCCATCAAAGAAAGCAGCTAGGCAATTTGCATGACAAGTGTATGCAAATTCCTCAGCAGAGCAACTCTGAAACTTACAAAACAGAGACAGGTCTCTTTTCCAGAGACCTGCAGCCCTCAGACCATGCAGACAGCTGAGCAGATCATTACACGATACCTCACTAGCACAGCTGCTACGTCAATTAAGTAGTAGTAGCTGCGCTAGTAAGGTATCATGGTCGTGATACTACGCTGCCAGGACTGCGTGTAGCGTACATGCGCTAAAATAACTCACACTGATGAGCGCGGTAATGGTTAGTGAATCAAACCCATTTATTGCCACCTGCAGCTGCTTTTTTTAATGGTTTTTATATGACTTTTGGCTATGTCCCTACTAAGATTCATTTGTATTTATTTACTACAATTGTGTAATGACAAGACCCTTGGACAGATCTTTTTTGCAGTTTTGCAGACTGGCACAACAGGTTTTGACAGTTCTTGGGTGCTATGCATTCTGCTTGCCAGGAGGAGGATAAATGGTGAACAGAGCTGTTAACAAGCCTGATCTGTAGTAAGACACTTCAAGTATGTCTGTGTCTGCAACAGGCTGTCCTAGAAGTCTGAGGCAGGGGTCACACTTGTCGGCTTCCGTGCACGTTTACTGAGCAGAAAAAATACCTGTTAGACCTACCGGTAATGGGTATTTCTAGGAGTCCTCCAGGACAGCCCCCACATTGAGAGTACACAGGCTCCTCTCTGCAGGAAACACAGACTGAATAAACATTCTTAATTAGAACCACCCCACCCTCCATAAATAGGTGCACCACCCATCATGCCTCACTTTTCCCAGAGAATAAACCATCATTGGTGTACACCCCTTATATATTAATATATTGCTTCCCCTTTTGTGAATAGTAGGGCAGGGTATCCTGGGGGCCGTCCTGAAGGACTCCTAGAAATACCCATTACCGGTAGGTCGAACAGGTATTTTCTCTTTTTGTCCTCCAGTACGGCCCCCACATTAAGAGACCACAGAGAACTAGTCTTACTGAATTTGTTATAACATCATTCGGTAGTTTTCTACCTGCTGGGGTGTAGACATGCTGTATGGTTTGTCTAAACCCCCTTGCCACTGAGCTTTAAGGTGTATGTAAAGGCCATAGCTTTGCCCTGCAAAGAATGAGGAGGTTGTTTGATCCACACCAGCCTTTAGTACTCTCTAAGTACCCTAAAGCTGCTTGTCTCACATAACATTTTGTGAATTATTAAGCTACTCTCAGAGTTCAGCCTATGCAGAAGAATGGCACACAACTCCCTATTCTTGTAGAAATGTTGGCCAAACCAAGGCCAGATAGATCAAGTCTGAAAATGGTAATGGTGTACTGTATACACCCAATTGGCAGCAAGCCAATAGATGAGCCTAACATTGGTAATGGCCTATTAGATGGGCCTGACACTGGTAGGGGCCCATTGGATGAGCCAGCCTGCGATTGTAATGGCCCATTGCTTACACTGCTTTCCAGAAAACAATTTTAGAACCTATGCCAGACTTGAGTTTGGCCCCATTCCGTGGAACACAGAGATGAAATTTTACAGAAGCAACCTGATACGGCAAATCCTACTGCAATAGTAAGTTTATGCAACATTCAAAGCACGATTAATGTGAAGCATTACAACGGATTACAATAGCTCGATGTGCATGATCACCTTACGTGTGAGTCAGAAGCAGTACAGCAACTTTTCGTTGGCTGAGTGCTTTACTGTATGCAAGGCAAAGGTTGCATAATGTGCAGTGTAACTTTAGTTTCATTGCATTCCTATAACCCAGGAACACATCTCTCCCTGTGAACCTAGCCATTCATTGAGTAAGGATCCCATAACCACTCCCAAGGATTTGTTAGCTTGTTTGATTAGTTTCTGATTCAGATTTCATTCCACACCAGATCCTTGATAGGTGAAATATTATTAGCACTATCAACAGCCAAACGTGTCCTACAAGCTAGTACCATACAGACTCTGCTACCCAACGTGAGGATTGTATTAACTAGCTGCCCAGAACTGACATAAAGCCATTTTAATGATCACATAATGGGTTAGCTTGGAAAACTCTGGCTCCAAAGAATGAAGTAACTGAGCATATGTAAAGTACCCTCACTTCTACCAGCCTCAAAGGAATACTATCGATTCACTTGGGTATCGACAGCACTCCTTTAAGTTCTGAACTGACGGATTGGATTGATCAGCTCCGGGACAATGCCAGTTAAGGCCCATACACACGGCGGACTCCCGCGGACGGGTCGCCCAAACGCCCCGCCGCCTGCCAAACAGTGCGCGCGCACAGACCGCCGCCCGGGCGACAAGACCGCCCCCCGAGCGTCCCGCCCGGCGGATCGCTCAAAAGCAGTCCCACCACCAGAACGACAGCCCGCACACACGCCCGACCCGGCGCGCGGACGACCGAATGACGGGACGCCCAAACGACCCGCCGCCTGCAAAAATCTGCCGCGTGCACGGGCCCCCAGTCTCTGCTTTGAGGCATTATACCTATCCTGGTATGGAGATCTGGATATTACTAGGTAATCTCGGAGATTTGAGTAGAGCTAGTATTTCTGAATTAAATATTCCAGGCAGTGGCCTGGATTACTATCAGGTGGAACTGAATGTCTTCAGAATGTCCATGACATTGTAAACTCCTGCCAATCACTAGAGCAAAGGCATAGACCTTTAGCTAAAAACAAAATATGCAAGGCGGGTCAGCTGGTTAGCATAACCCAGTAACTATTCAGGTAGTTTAGGACAGTCTTGCAGCAATAACTGGCCTCTTTGCATTCATGTAACAGGTAAGGACCCCTTCACACTTCATCCATTGTGTTGCTGAGTAATTCTGCACGTCAAGATCACTGCCCACACAATTCTATGAGCCTGTTCACACGTCAGTTGTTGTAATGGATCATATAATTCTAACTTGCTGCATGCAGGCTTTGTATTACATTCTATGTCCAGTCTCCATTGCAGTTCCCACATCAATTCATGCAATATGTAAAGGGCCGAGTGATTCCAGCCAAAAACAATACCCAGTAGTGGCATAGCTAGAGATTACGAGGCCCCATAGCAACATTTTCCTGGGGCCCTCAGATGTAGGCACTCTTAAGCAATGCCACCTGCCTCTTCCCTATGGATATGAGGTAAATGGGCACTTTGCAT
The DNA here is from genome assembly GCF_040937935.1 of Hyperolius riggenbachi. Classification (NCBI taxonomy): domain Eukaryota; kingdom Metazoa; phylum Chordata; class Amphibia; order Anura; family Hyperoliidae; genus Hyperolius; species Hyperolius riggenbachi. The sequence continues at coordinate 232,927,671 of NC_090649.1, forward strand.
TATCATGTAACAACACTGTACCTAGTTCATGGACCCTGATATAACATCTTGGGGGGGAGAAGCACCCCCCAAAAAAAGTTAATGGTGAATACATTAAGTACTATCTGGGCTCCAGGCCCCCATAGCAGCTGCTATGACTATTGCAACACCCCTAATGTTCAGAGCAAGTAGCACCTGGCTGCAGGAAGAAATTTTTGGGGGCCACTCTTTTACAGTTACCATGGACGGAGGGTACCTTGGCACACTCCGCCACCACCGGTTGGTGTAGTAATCAGGAGGATAGGAACCCACAAGAGCGTTTAGAGAACGCTTTAAATTGCTAACGACTACTCTGAACACTTTACCAATGTAAATTTAATGGGATAGGTTCCATTTAGAGGGATTGTGATTCGGCAAAATGTAATCGGGGGACATGCAGCGTTCTGAAAGCCTGTCCTTTCCAATGATTTTCAAATGGCAGCAAAACAGAGCAAAAGTACATGACATGCACTAGCCTCAGTTAGCATAGGCTAAAACCAACTAGGCTGTTTTCTATCCCACAAAAGGATAGTTGGCTGCCTTTAATATGCCACCCTTCCAGGTGCCCATCCAAAAGGTGCACAGCCAGTCCATCCATTTATCCATAAGTAATGTAAATTCCCAGACAATAGACTTCAGTGCTACATGGCCAAAAAAAACCTGCAACTATATGGAAATATTCTTGTCTCCAGTTACCACCCGATTGGATGTTGACCGCCAAAAAAAAGTATACGGAATATCTGCATCAGGTAAGCCAGTTTGTAACGCCGCTTAGCGCATTGTGCCAGCCAAAGCAACATTCAGTGTGACGGCGGCTGCGCTTTGAGAAGGGTGTGCAGCACTGTTTGCAGTGAGTTATTGCGCACCATGCGCGTCACCAGTTAAGTACATTGTTCATTGACTGTACACCACCTGCGAACCACCTGCGGTGCTATTTTCCGCTGTAACAGGGAACAGAACGCTCACTGAGAGCCTAGCCTCAGAGTATTATTAAAAGTTACCTTTTAATAATTCAGTCTGAAATTAGCTATGGGTCACAACCAGCTCTTCAGATAGCCCAGTTCAGCTTCTTCACACTTTCCATGAGTAACTAGGTAACTCACATGTTAGGCCTTAATTACCACACACCTGCACATCAGACTAGTTAGCCTCAATCAGCATAAGCATGATTAATGGAGTAACTGAGCATATGAATTCCATGGTAAGTATGTTGAAATACCTATCAACCTATCTGATTAGATGATTATTATTATTATTATTATTATTATCTGACCAATAGGTTTTTATATTATAACCAGATGGATCAGCTTTCCTCCAGGAATGCAGTACCTTTATTTCAGACACCTGCGTTATATTCATTAAGTGGGTTCATGCCTTATGCATAAAATTAGAACAAATCAGCTGAAAAAAAAACAGATGTCTTAACACAGTGGTGCTCAACCCTTCTTGGCCAGAGGGCCGAACTTCAAATCAAAAGAAATCTCGAGGGTCGGAACACATGCATACAAAATTTCGATGTAAAACTTAACGTTTTTCTAGTAACAGTTAACATGGTGTTGGAAATGGAAAGAAATGACAATATAAGAATTGTTGTACTCACCATTTGATGCACATTTTCTTAATGAGAAGTTTGCGGCAGATTAATGCAGCAATGGTATCAAAGTCCAGTACGGTACCTGGGTGTATGCACAGGGCAGATTAATGCAGCAATGGTATCAGAGTCCAGTACGGTACCTGGGTGTATGCACTGGGCAGATTAATGCAGCAATGGTATCAGAGTGGCCTGTAGTGTGCTGGCTGAGGAGGCTGTCAGCTCTGCTGAGGAGGAACAGAGGCCTAATTACCCACACGTGGCCTGTAGTGTGCTGGCTGAGGAGGCTGTCAGCTCTGCTGAGGAGGAACAGAGGCCTAATTACCCACACGTGGCCTGTAGTGTGCAGGCTGAGGAGGCTGTCAGCTCTGTGTGGGGCTGAGGAGGCTGTCAGCTCTGTGTGGGGCTGAGGAGGCTGTCAGCTCTGTGTGGGGCTGAGGGGGCTGTCACAGCGTGTGCCCCGGTGTCTGCCCGCGGTGTCCTGCGGAGGAGGAGAGGATCGGGTGGTATTGCGTAGTATGGCACTCGGCAGGACGCGCATACACCAGCGTGCGCTCGTATTCAGCCCCGGGTAGCGCTGGGATAGTTAGAAAGCCTCGCTCATTGGTTACTGCAGGAACCTTCCTCCAATAGGAATTAGGCTGATTCCTATTGGAGGAAGGTTCCTGCAGTAACCAATGAGCGAGGGTTTCTGACTATCCCAGCGCTACCCGGGGCTGAATACGAGCACACACTGGTGTATGCGCTTCCCGCCGAGTGCCGATACTACGCAATACCGCAATACCACCCGATCCTCTCCCCCTCCGCAGGCAGACACCGCGCGGGCCACAGAAACTGGCCGTAGGTTGGGCACGGCTGTCTTAACAGATTAGCTTTTCCATAGCAATGCATCGAGAAACAAATTCAGTTTAGTATGCATATGATGTGAACTGAACAATAGGAACTAATGAGCATTACAATTAAAAGTAAAACATTTTCTAAAGGTAAGCAGCCAAAACCCTTGGCACCTATGCAGCAAGCTGTAAGGTTAACAGGGAGTGTGAAGAAGATGCATATAAAAACACCTAGAATTCATTTGCTTCACATATGGTATCTGACTTCTTGCAATCTGTACAGAATACACATAACGTAGTAAGGGGAAACAGTTATATCAAACCTGTCCAGGCGCTGTAGAAACCGCATTAGGCATAGACTGGCCAGACAGTCCTTTCCATAGATTCAGATGGAGGTATGGTCTAATGCTTCATCCTCACTCTGAACAATCGTTCTCCTTAAGGAACTGCTTTAAACAGATTCCTGTCTGCCGACCCCAACCCTTCTGCAGCTAGCTTCTAGTTCTGGTCATCTTAACTGTTGTCTAAGCTGCAAACCCTCAGCGAGGCTGCTTTGTCCAGGGCTGGTACCTCCTCAAAAGCGGACTAGCCGCTATATAGAGTGGCAGACTGAGAAAGTTCTGGCTCTTCCTGGTACGTGGTATCAGTAGTGGCGTGGAAGCATGACATACTTTGCCTGTGCACCTTCCAACTACTGGACACCCTCCATCGCCGCACGCATGAGAATGCCTGCCAGTGGAGACTCCAGCAGAGCCACTGCACCACTCAAGCCTCAAAACCACCGGAAAGGTGAGCCGCTTTCTTCCCTGGTGTGTTTGCCAGCCGCAACACCATGCTGGCCAGCACACTGACGCTTCTCATGCCCAGTGAAGTAGCCTGGAAGACTTAGGTATCCTAACGACTGCAGCACAGGATCAACTACTACCCTGTATCAGCCTGTGTACCTGAGAACAGTAAACACAGTGAAAAGTGAGGCATGATGGGTGGTGCACCTATTTATGGAGGGTGGGGTGGTTCCAATTAAGAATGTTTATTCAGTCTGTGTTTCCTGCAGAGAGGAGCCTGTGTACTCTCAATGTGGGGGCCATACTGGAGGATGAAAAGAGAAAATCTGATTTCAACTGAGAACTCATGTCAATCATTGGCCTAGGTCACACTTGAATGCAGATTTTGCACACAGAAAAAAAAAACCTGACATCTTGCGCAATTTGTCAGATTTCTCTTTAAGTTACATTAGCTGCTGTAAGGCAGGGGTCACACTTGTCTTTCAGTTTCTTGAAACTGAAATACAAGTGTGACCCCAGTCTCAGTTTTCTGAAAAGTGTAGAAAACTGAAAGACAAGTGTGACCCCTGTCTGAGCTGCAAGTTCTAAATCAATAGCTTAATTTTCTGAAATTGAAAAAAATGCAGAGTGGATAGAAACATAAAACTTCCTTTATTTTTATGATGCTGATGACCCCAGAGGTAGAAGCTGTATTAATAAAATAAATTTTAGCCACTAGCTGCCAATCAATTAGCTTCCAGCTGGTTAATCAACAGAATGTCCTGCTTAACACTACTGTTTTTGACAAAGATTAATACACCTACTCAAGATTTATCCTTAACCCTTATCAGATCAGTGTGTGTGTGTGTGTGTGTGTGTGTGTGTGTGTGTGTGTGTGTGTGTGTGTGTGTGTGTGTGTGTGTGTGTGTGTGTGTGTGTGTGTGTGTGTGTGTGTGTGTGTGTGTGTGTGTGTGTGTGTGTGTGTGTGTGTGTGTGTGTGTTTACAGTAAACTAGTAACTTTAAAGTGGTGTAAAAGTCAGCATTTCTACTTTGCTCTAAAAAGTGTACTCACAGCTCTAAAGTGTAACTGTCAGGCATGAAATCAAGAATCAATTCTTTATTTTTATCGGGTAAAACAAGTAATAAGGATGCTAACCAGGCAATCTCCATTACTTTTCTTGTTGATAAATGATCATTCCCCAGTTTACCTGACTTATTTGGTACACACAAAATTTGGTACACAAAAAGGAAGTTGCAGGGCATGCTGGGTTGGCCTTTTTTTGCTTCTCTACTTCCCCCTCAAACTTAACTAAGCAGCCTGATTGGCTGAAGCCTCTTTCTCCCCTGTTTTCCCCTCCCGCACCTCTGTTCCTCTCTGATTGGCCAATATTGCTCATGCTGAGACAATGCACTTTCTATAGTGAAGGGCAGGCAAATCAGGCAGAGGAGACTAAGGGAGATAATTAAATCAGAATTGGCTTAAAAATAGCCACACTTAAAATTGGAAATGCTGTAGAAAAATCACTAAAATCAAAATGTGGACAGTACAATAAATGTTATGTAAGTAGAGCAAGTATTTATCTACTTTTATATGTGGTTTTTTTCTGAGATAGTATGGCTGACAGCTCCTCTTTAAAGCTACTATCCCAGATTTTTTTAGCAGAACATCACTGAGATGGTTAAACAAAGCACGTTGTCCTGCTATTCAGCTTCAAATCTGCATCCAGACTGGAGATAACAGTATCTGTTTACATACCACCGTTGATACGTGTGTGTAACAAGTACTTTCTTAGAAGCGGTCTCTGCTTCAGGTGCACACACACAGTTCATTAGATTTTAATGCTGTATATAATAAAAAAGCAGTTGGACTAAAATGCAATGGCAGCTTTCAGGGTAAGAAAAACGCGTACGTACAAAAAGGGCGCCCGGACAAAAAGGGCGCGGGGTGTAAACTCTAAATAATAATTAATCATTAATAGGGTTTATAAAAATAGTGTGCTATATTTTGTTTACAAATAATGTCTAACAAAATTATAAATCATTAAATAATGTTTATGAAATCGGAAATTGTGAAAACGTTAATCTTCCCTGTTTCAAAAGTTAAACTTATAATTACGTTTATAAAAAAAAATTAATATATGTTTAATTGTTATAATTGTATATTATTGTGAATAACCTTCATTTATGGTTTGTTCTTATAATAAAATCTGAAAATATTGTTTATAAAGATGATATAAATATAACTACGTTCGTAATAAGTGTTGTAAAACATTAGTAATTATTACTAAAATGTTACTAAAACTATACCTAAGCCTACTCTTACACAGAACCCTCCCTGTACCTATCCCTAACCCCTAGACTCCCCTGTTGGTGCCTAAACCTAAGACCCCCCTGTTGGTGCCTAAACCTAAGACCCCCCTGGTGGTGCCTAAACCTAAGACCCCCCTGTTGGTGCGTAAACCTAAGACCCCCCTGTTGGTGCGTAAACCTAAGACCCCCCTGTTGGTGCCTAAACCTAAGACCCCCCGGGTGCATTTTATAAACGTAAATCACCACAAGTTCAGTTATAAATCATTAAACATCTCCGGGCGCCGTTTGTAAACTTTATTTAGCTCCTGGCGCCGTTTGTAAACTTTATTTAGCTCCGGCGCCCTTTTTTCCTACTCGGCGCCCATTAAACGCTATTTATTATGGGAGTGAATGGCGGCGCCCTTTTTGTCCACTAGCGGCCTGCGCCCTTTTTCCCAGCTCCAAGAAAAACTGTACTTTGGAAACTTGTAATTTGTAGACAGACAATATTACTTGTGCACAAAAGCAAAGACGATAACTGTATGAATAATAAAAATTAGAAAAACACATTTTTATTGAATGTTATGTTAGAGTTTTAGACCACTTTAAAGAGAAACTTCGACCAAAAATTGAACTTTATCCCAATTAGTAGCTGATACCCCCTTTACATGAGAAATCTATTCCTTTTCACAAACAGACCATCAGGGGGCGCTGAAAGACTGATATTGTGGTGAAACCCCTCCCACAAGTAACCCCTCCCTCAAGAAAAGTTTGAACTTTTGTGGGAAATAGCTGTTTACAGCTGTTTCCAACTGCCAAAAACCCTGCAGCAGCTACATCACCTGCCAACAGTAAAATGTTCCTCTTTAAAGAAAACCTGAACTGAAAATTAAAAGTCAAAATAAACATACACAAGTCATACATACCTACTGTGTAGTCTACTCCTCAATCTATTTTTCCTCTCCTGCGTCCTGTTTGTCCACTGTGATCAATGGAATTCTCCGTCCTCCATTTTGAAAATGGCTATTACCCCATAACAGCTTCCTGGTCAGCACACTGTTAAACTGTAACATCGCCCACTTGAGCCATAGGGAAACATGGACACATCAGTTCTCCTCTCAGCTGTAACTGACAGCAACTGATATATAACTGACAGCAACTGATATATTTCAGTTCTGACAAAATGTTGTCAGAACTGGAAGGGATCACTGTAAGAAGAAAATGGTGAGCTTCTGAGAGGAACTGATGGCAAGGTAACTATGTAATGTTCATTTGAAGTTACCTCATGTGTTTATTTTAAATAATTTTACTCAGTACAGGTTCTCTTTAAGGCCCCTTCCACACTAGCAATTGAAAAAAATCTAGCAATTAGCATTTTGCGGTGGCGATTTCTACACGATAGGCATGCATTTTTCACTGGACATATTTTGCGTTTTTTGAGCAATCATGATTGGCAAATCATTGGCGATAGCAGCAGTAAGTTCACTGCCATATAGATTATATTGCACTAGCACTTTGAAAAGCAACCAGCTATCGCCGGCAATTAGTGGTAAACGCCCACTAATCGCCCAAGTATGAATGAGCCCTAACTGCTTTCACTACTTTTAACTCAGAATGGAAGACAAAAGGCACTATTTCAGATGCAAAAAATAGAATAAATAATGAATATACAGATCTTTACCAGAACTATTCAAAGAATGTGAATTTTGCATATGGCATTAACAGTTGGACATTATTGATAAAGACAAAATATTCTCATTGACCGTTTGAAGAACATAGGAATACATATCCCACTTGCCTTTGATTTAATCCTCTCAATTTGCTGTTCCACCTCTTCAATATCATCACTATTTTCTAGCCGTTCATAATGTACATTTCTTGTACCTTTAATTAGGTTTAAAGGTAGGGCAGACATCCCATAAGCCTAGAAGAGGGGAAAGAATGTTTACCAAGGCTAATATATTTTTGTAATAAAACACAATTTACAACAGGTTTCAAAATTAGCACAGAAGTATAAAAAAGCAGCACAATTTAATCAGTTTTACTTTGGAAAAAGCAATCATGATTTTGAGAACTACACGTTAATCTTTTAAGTATATTTAGAAATTACAAGGCATGACAATTTTTTTACAGTAGAGTTTAAAGAGAATCTGTTCTCTAAAATTCTTACAATAAAAAGCATACCATTCTATTCATTATGTTCTCCTGGGCCACTCTGTGCCGTTTCTGCCACTCCCTGCTGTGATCCTGGCTTGTACTTGCCAGTTTTAGGCAGTGTTTACAAACAAAAGACATGGCTGCATACCAGCTTGTGATAGGCTGAGAGGAGCTCAGTCTGTGACTCACACAGAGCCTGCAGGGGGCGTGGAGAGGGTGTTTATAGCTTCTATCCTATCACAAGCAGAGCAGCACATTCCTGCCTGAGTCCGACAAAGCCGTCAGAGTAAAGAAGATTAGATTATATAACAGATAATACAGCCACTGTGCACTAGGAAAGGCTGCAGAAAGACAGACCACATTAGAACAGGTATAGGAACTTATAGGATAGAAGAAATAAGGCTAAAAATTGTTAGAGAGTCTCTAAGAGAACCTGAAGTGAGAGGCATACGGAGGCTGCCATCTTCAGCACCTTATAAAACAATTCCAGTTGCCCGACGTCTGTACTGATGTTTTAAATACTTCATTGTCCCAGAATAAAAATACAGATCAGATGATTTGACTCTGGTCTGACTCAGCTGGCTGCTTGCTTGTTGCAGAAATAGGCAAAAATCTCACTGACAAGACTACAACCTATGGCACTCAAATTCTATGATGCAGGAAGAGGTCAGCGTTAGGCTCCTGACAAGGCACTTAAAGAGACTCTGAAGCGAGAATAAATCTCGCTTCAGAGCTCATAGTTAGCAGGGGCATGTGTGCCCCTGCTAAAACGCCGCTATCCCATGGCTAAACGAGGGTCCCTTCACCCCCAAACCCACCCCCGCAAAACTTGGTCGTAAAATTTTCTCTTCCTGGAGGCAGGGCTAACGGCTGCAGCCCTGCCTCTAGTCGCGTATATCAGACGCGCATCGCCGCCTCTCCCCCGCCCCTCTCAGTGAAGGAAGACGGAGAGGGGCGGGGGAGAGGCGGAGGTACGTGTCTGATAGACGCGCATGAGGCAGGGCTGCGGCGGTTAGCCCTGCCCCAATGCGGAAGCGCTCCCCGGCTGCACGGATGGGATTTGGGGGTGAAGGGACCCCCGTTAAGCCGCAGGATAGCGGCGTTTTAGCAGGGGCACACATGCCCCTGCTATCTATGAGGTCTGAAGGGAGATTCATTCTTGCTTCAGACTCTCTTTAACACTTTAACAGTTTGAAGAGCAACTGAAGTGAGAGGGATAAGGAGGCTGCAATATTTATTTCCTCTTAAACATTTCACATTGCCTGACTGCCCTGCTCATCCTCCGTCTCTAAAACATTTAGCCATACACACTGCTGAACAAGCATGTAGATCTGACATTTGACTTTGCCTCATACTCGTTTCAGGTGTGTGATTTAAACACTATTGATGCATGAAATCAGCAGATTGCCAGAAAACTGGTATATGCGCGCTCCATGTTACAACCAGAACTAAAGGATATTATGTCCAAAGTGAATCCCTTCTCCAATGCTAGTGTCAGAAAATGAAAGGAGGAAAGGTAGCATCCGGAGCAGCTCTTTTTTTAAAAATGGTGGGATCCTAACTTGACAAAGACACACTGGTGTCGAATTGGGTCGTCATTATCACGCTGCACAGAGTTTGCCTGGACTCCAGACCTACCACGGAGCCCTGTTGATGTCCCCTGCTATTTACGGTTGACGTCAGAGGAGTGGAATATTGGGCATGTCAGATACACTTGCAAATCTTTGCGATCTTGTAAATGCACACTTCATTTGAATTTGCCAGTATTGCACCATTGAGGTACTCTTTTCTCTCTCCTTTTTCTGATACAGACAGCTGGTATGGTTTAACCTCCCTGGTGGTATGATTATTTTTGAATCTTTAGGTCTTTTCAACCCGTTTCAGACCCTAAAAATCCGGAAAAAAAGTCATGCCGCCAGAATGCCTGCAGCAGCCCCAGTACTCACTCACCTTACCTGGGCTCCAGCGCTGCAATTTTTCCACCGTCCTCTGGGTGGCTCTGTAACTCTGTAGTGAGATCACTCACTGTGATCTCACCAGAGTGATTCAAAGCCTCGGAGGACAGGAAGGAGAAAAGCTACAGACGTCTGGAGCCCCCGGGACGCGAGTAAAAACACACTATACTTTGCATTGAGCTCCCAGCGGCTTACCGCCAAGGAGGTCAAAGGGAAATAAATATAGCAGCCTCCATATCACTTTCACTTCAATTACCGTACCTTTTTAGATTTGATAATCCTACATCCAGAACCAGTTAAAGAGCTTGTATTAGTTCTGCCACTAAGCGTCTGCACAGATTTGGGAAAGCATTTTATAAATGGTGTAGGGCTTTGAAGACTCAGGAGGTAATTCTTAGAAGCGTTCTGTACCGGTTATACTACTGTAATTCACATGGTTGATTCAGTTCAAATTGCAGCACAGGGGACACTATTCTGTGACCCGTGGCAGCTGCAAAACTTCCTGTTTGCTGCCGGCAACCTTAACCTTTCCACTCGTATGTCCCGCATAGCGGGACATCACGAATTCCCTTTCCTGTCGTGTGGGACATAATTTCAGCGGCGGTTTGCAGGCACATCAGCCCCCTGCAAAGTCCGATCTCTCTCCCCATGTTTAGTGGGCATGTAAGACTACATGCCCACACAGGTGGTACCCCCCAAACCGGAAGTGCGCTATCAGCGCTGGCAGGAAGTGGCAGAATCAATTCTGCTTCTTTGTTGCTGATTGTAGCAGCTTTTCTGCATGGTCTTTTTTGCAGTTTCCTGGCAGATTACTTCTTGCCCAATCCTTGCAGGTTCTTTCTTGAAGATCCCTTACAGGTTATTTCTTGAAGATTTCTTGCAGATTCCTTACAGAGCGGAGCAATGGCATCCTCTGCAGCAGGTAAAAGAAAAATGACAGCGGCTGAGGTTGCACAGAAGATTATGGAGGACAGCAGCACAGAATCGGATGTGCAGGATTCTGGTGATGACAGTGACTATACGGTCACGGATGATGATGATGATTATTGCTATAGTAATGACACTGATATTGATGAGGCTGGTGAAGGTGGAGAAGCTGCTGAAAGTGGGGAGGGTGATGGTGATCACAGAAAATGGGCAAGCTTCTCTCCTACCAGTGACTGCTTGCTGCATAATGTTCCCTTTACTGTGTGTAATGCAGGGGTACAACTGCCTGCAGCTAATGTTCCAGAAACTGTCAGTGGGTTTTTTGAGCTTTTTTTTTACACTGGCCCTATTACAAGAAATTATTAATGAAACAAATGATTATGCAAAAACAGAAGTTAGAAAATAAACCTTCACCCAGATCCATCTGGAGGAGCTGGACTGATGTTACTATGCAGGAAATAAAGGCAAACTTTGGAGTAATTCTTAGGATGGCACTGCAAGAAAGGGGATCTATCCAGGATGTTTTCTCAACTCAGTGGATCAATTACACCCCCTTTTTTGGAGATATTTTTCTTGTGAGCGATTTAGTCAGATTCATTGGATGCTACAGGTTTCTCAACCCATCAGTGGTCATGAAGGCCCTCAAACTAGGGGTTGGAAGGTCAGGAACTTGACTGAGCATATGAAAGAAAGATAAAGAAGTCTGTTTCTACCCCATAGGAATGTAGTGATTGACGAAAGCACAATTACTTTCAAAGGAAGATCAAACTACAAGATGTACAATCCTCAGAAACTAAGCAAGTGGGGGCTACAAGTGTTTTCTATGGCTGATTGGGAGACTGGATACCTCTTTGCGTTTGAACCGCATTATGGATCTGCAACTACGGAAAGCTTGCCAAGGCCAGACTTGCCATTTTCAGCTCGCATTGTCCTTCATCTTTGTACAAATCTGAAATAAGCCACTCCTGGACATGGATACCATTTATTTACAGACTAAGACAGTCACATAACTGGAACGGTCATGCCCAATCGTAACGGTCTACCAAGTGAAATAAAAAATGGAAACTGAAGAGTTGTGAAGTTCGTGCTTGGAAACTTGACAGTGAAGAGATGGTATTGGCATGGAAGGACAAGCGTATTATACACATGCTTAGCACTTTCTACCCTGCTACTACAACGACACAGCAAAGAATGAAAGGTAGAGTGACTGAAAAAGTTGAGAAGCCCACAGCAGTCGTAGAATATACTAAACACATGGGAGCAGTTGACTGATTTGATCATTATACCAGTAGTTACTCTTTGAACAGGAAGTCACTGAAGTGGTGGAGGAAGACCTTTTTATGGTTGTTGGAGCTGGCAGTAGTGAATAGCTTCATAATTTACAACCAGTTGCAGCCACATGAACCAAAGGATCATATCAGCTACCGCAAGAACCTAATTCTTAAGTTGGTTCGCGAACAACGAGCCTCTAGGCCTCAGCGGACATATGGCCGCCCTTCTTCATTGGGCGTGGAGGTGCGTCTACATGGTATCCAGAATTTTATTGCTAATATGCCCAATCGAAACACCAAATATTGCACAATGTGCGGTGACAGGAAGACATCAGGTGGGAGGCGAAAAAACCCCTTTTATTGCGAAACTTGCTCACGCAGGCCAGGATTACACCAAGGAAAGTGCTTTAAAATGTACCATATTTTGACCAACTTCTCTGCTACCAGCCAACAGAAGACACCAAACTGTCCAAATAAGGATTGAAATTAAACGTTCTAATGTGTTATTTAAAATAAGAAATACCATGTTACTGTGTTATGTTCCATATAAGAATGGGAGAGAGAGTAAGAGGGAGAGTGCATTTCTGTAAAAAAAAAAAAAAAAAAAAAAAAACTCAGAGTAGAAACGACTCACTTTAGCAAAAAACTCAGAGTGGAAAGGGTTAAGGACTGGTTTCCACTACACATGCGGTTTTGTAGTGTGTTAGCAAAAACAGGGTACAAACATTTTCATTATTAAAAGAGTGGAAAATGACGAACGAGTTGGGAGCGGAGTGCCAAAGTGGTTGTTTTATATGTAACATTCTGAAGAAGCAACATTAAGATATTACTGAAGTTTTAATGCATATTGACAACTCAAGCACATTATTTGAAGTCTAAATCAATGGAATGGAATGGAGATTCAATATATTCCAATTTGGTGCAAGTTATAGGCTTTATTCTGCCCTCCTTTAAATACCTTCTTTCTATTTAAAGGACACCTAAATTAAAATGTGTATGGAGGCTGCCATATAGATTTCCTTTTAAAACAAAAGCAAATAGCTGGCAGTCCTGCTGATCCTCTGCCTCTTAATTCTTTTAGCCACAGACCCTGAACAAACATGCAGATCAGGTGTTTCTGAATGCAGTCTAACTGAATCACACCTGAAACGTATGTAGCATATCCTGACACTTGCGATGCATGAAATAGGATACAAGGAAATTGGTATTATTTAACCACTTAATGATAAGCTGACTTCTAAAAACATCCTGCTAGAGCCTCTTAACGGCTGCAGGACGTTTTTATAAGTCAAACAGTACTGCTGCCTCTGAGCATGCACATTTGCGCTTGAAAGTGCGCGCGTGCACGTGCGTGCTCCCGCACGTGCATTCCCACGCGCGTGCACGTGAAAATAGTGTGTGGGGGGGAACCACACCATAGAACAGATACACCTTTATATTCAAATAATATATTGTCACCATACTTTGTACTAGGGACATAATTAAAATCTTGTGATCACCAGGACAAATAGGCAGATAACATGTGTGAGTTTTATGCACAGTAGCAGTGTTTACATTAAAACTATAGGGGATGAAATTGGAGAAATAGTGCATCTTTTTCATTTTTCCTTGTTTTTCCCTGTAAAATGCATAGAAAATAAATTACTGAAAACAAAATATCATCCCCAAAAGCCCATGATGGTGAAAAAACAAGATATAGATCATTTCGTTGTGATTAGTAGCGATTAAGTTATTGGCAAATGAAAGGGATGAGCACAGAAAGGTGAAAAATCGCTCATGTCCGTTAGGATAAAAACCCCTTTGAGGTGAAGTGGTTAAAAAGAAATAACATGGCACCCTCTATATTCCTTTCACTTCAGGTGTCCTTTAATAGCTCACTATAATAGAGTCCTCTCTCATTATAATGCTCCATCAGTTTAATCGGTTTCCCTCATAGTGTAATTGTCATTGTGTTCCCTTCCATCATTGTGATCCCTGTACTACAATGCTCACCATTGTATTGCTTCTACCATAGTAGTACTTCCCATAGTGGTCCCCTCCTATAATAAAGCCCTGTACAATATTGACCCATCCTATTGCCGTACTCCCAACATGAGTTATTATATTAAGCAATAATCTCCAATGGTGAAGAAAAGCAACAACAAACTCCAGTTAATATCGCTGTGTTGATGGCACCAAAATCTCTCAGTTCACTCTACACTTAAATTGGATTCCTGACTGTTTCTGCATTTATGTTATCTAGTTTCCTCAATTTTAATGCCAACCTGTGAGATTTGGTGACGGAAAAAAAATAGATAATTACCTTGAGAGGGGGAAGACCTTTAGAGATTTTCCCCTAGCCTCCTTCACCAAGCCTTTCAAGAGCAGGGACTCTTGAAGAGAGCCCAGACAGCGCCTGGGCAGTAGCACCGACTCGCTTGGGCTTCAGCAGAAATAGTCACGCCCCATCAGGTACGTGCTATTGCCCAGGCGCAGATAGCTTACACATGTGCAGCAGCACAGAAATTATCAGGCTCTGATTTTTCCATTAAAGCCTAAGTGGGTCGTGCTACTGTGCATGCAGCAGCTGTCGACAAGCAATTGTCGACTGTTTTGTGGAGGGGACAGTGCTGGTGCAGCCCATTGGAGAAGGATGGCAAAAGCCTCCAGAGGCTTCTCTCTCCTAAAGAGTACCCATTTTTGGCACTTTTTTCCCTATACACATAATAAGGTACACATAATAAGTAAACTAAAAACTGTGATATTTCCACCATTTCCCTGCTGCCCATTTTTAGTTACCATAGATTAAGAAAATGTCCCAATGGCCTCAACTTCTAGTGCTGCTGTCCGGGGTAATATTTTACTCTATACTTTCATATAAGCCATATATTTCATTAACAAGTCTCCTTCTACTGCTATCCCAAAAAATATTTCCAGAATTCGCTCCATACTCACACAAGGTGGCTACTAAAAATGCTTGTCCATGCCCTAATAATTTCCCCTCTTCACTACTGCAAGATCTCTGTGGCCTACCAAAAATAAATACAAAAAACCCAAAACACAGACTGGTACCACTTCCTATCCCGACTGAACTCGAATCCAATCATTCACAACTTTTTATAAGTTGTCTCCTTTGTATATTTTCTTACTAATCTCCAGATACTCTCTCACCTGGAACTTTCTTTTTTCCTCACGAAAACTTCTAATCTGGTCATCACCTCTCACTCTCACATCCTGGGCGTCAGGACTTCTGACGAACGTCACCATTCAGTTGGAACTCTCTCCCACAGCTTGTCCATTATACTCTGAGCCTGGAAACCTTCAACACTTCTTTAAAAGGCAGCTTCTAAGACTAGGTTTAATTTGTCTCATTTGCTATCTCTTTCATCTCCTCACCACTACCCTCCAGGCAAGCAAAGGGTCCTACTCTCTAGAGTTTATCTATCAATCACCACTATTGTTGAGGTTTTAAATCAAATGTGAATTATGTATGCATGTTGTACCTGTGTTGCTGAATGTTCTGATTGTACTGCACATTGAACTATTTATATATGCATCGTCTCTCCTATTGTCTATTTTGCTACTATGTGCAGCGCTATAGGAGATGCTGGTACTGTATAAATAAATAATATGGAGGAAGAAAGTGACAAAATATCAGTGGCATACAAGGTCTAACATACAAAAAAATTACAAGAAATAAAAAAAAAGGAACCTTGCCCTTAACCCTTTCCACTCGGAGTTTCTTCCTAAAGGGAGTCGTTTCTACTCTGAGTTTTTTTTTTTTTTTTACAGAAATGCGCTCTCCCTTTTACTCTCTCTCCCATTCTTATATGGAACATAACACATTATCATGGAATATCTTATTTTAAATAACACATTAGGACGTTTAATTTCATACCTTATTTGGACAGTTTGGTGTCTTCTATTGGCTGGTAGCAGAGAAGTTGGCCAAAGTATGGTCCACTTTAAAGCAATTTCCTGGGTGTAATCCTGGCCTGCGTGAGCAAGTTTTGCAATAATAAGTGGTTTTTTGCCTCTCACCTGGTGTCTTCCTGTCACTGCACATTGTGCAATTTTTGGTGTTTCGATTAGGATTATTAGCAATAAAATGCTGGATTCCATTTAGACGCTCCTCAAAGTCCAATGAAGAAGGGCGGCCATATCTCTGCTGAGGCCTAGAGGCTCGTTGTTCGCGAACCAACTCAAGAATTAGGTTCTTACGGTAGCGGATATGATCCTTTGGTTCATGTGGATGCAACTGGTTGTAAATTATGAAGCTATTCACTACTGCCAGCTCCAACAACCAAAAAAGGTCTTCCTCCACCACTTCAGTGACTTCCTGTTGAAAGAGTAACTACTGGTATAATGATCAAATCGGTCAACTGCTCCCATGTGTTTAGTATATTCTACGACTGCTGTGGGCTTCTCAACATTTTCAGTCACTCTACCTTTCATTCTTCTCTGCTGTGTCGTTGTAGTAGCAGGGTAGAAAGTGCTAAGCATGTGTATAATACGCTTATCCTTCCATGCCAATACCATCTCTTCAGTGTCAAGTTTCCAAGCACGAACTTCACAACTCTTCAGTTTCCATTTTTTATTTCACTTGGTAGACCTTTACGAGTGGGCATGACCGTTCCAGTTATGCAAACGTTTTCTTTTAGTAACTCTTGTGCCAATATGTGACTGGTATAAAATCGATCTGTAAATAAATGGTATCCATGTCCAGGAGTGGCTTGTTTCAAATTTGTACAAAGATGAAGGACAATGCGAGCTGAAAATGGCAAGTCTGGCCTTGGCAAGCTTTCCATAGTTGCAGATCCATAATACGGTTCAAACGCAAAGAGGTATCCAGTCTCACAATCAGCCATATAAAACACTCGTAGCCCCCACTTGCTTGGTTTCTGAGGATTGTACATCTTGTACTTTTGATCTTCCTTTGAAACTAATTGTGCTTTCATCAATTACTACATTCCTATGGGGTACAGACTTCTGCATCTTTCTTTCATATGCTCAGTCAAGTTTCTGACCTTCCAACCCCTAGTTTGAGGGCCTTCAGGACCACTGATGGGTGGAGAAACATGTAGCATCCAATGAATCCGACTAAATCACTCACGAGAAAAATATCTCCAAAAAAGGGGGTGTAATTGATCCACACAGTTGAGAAAAAAATCCTGGATAGATCCCCTTTCTTGCAGTGCCATCCTAAGAATTACTCCAAAGTATGCCTTTATTTCCTGCATAGTAACATCAGTCCAGCTCCTCCAGATGGATCTGGGTGAAGGAGGTTTATTTTCTAACTTCCTTTTTGCATAATCATTTGTTTCATTAATAATTTCTTGTAATAGGGCCGGTGTAAAAAAAAAAGCTCAAAAAACCCACTGACAGTTTCTGGAACATTAGCTGCAGAAAGTTGTACCCCTGCATTACACACAGTAAAGGGAAAATTATGCAGCAAGCAGTCACTGGTAGGAGAGAAGCTTGCCCATTTTCTGTGATCACCATCACCCTCCCCACTTTCAGCAGCTTCCCCACCTTCACCAGCCTCATCAATATCAGTGTCATCACTATAGCAATAATCATCATCATCGGTGACAGTATAGTCACTGTCATCACCAGAATCCTGCACATCCGATTCTGAGCTGCTGTCCTTCATAATCTGCTGTGCCACCTCAGCCGCTGTCATTTTTTCTTTTACCTGCTGCAGAGGATGTCATCCGCTCTGTAATAAATCTGCAAGAAATAACCTGGAAAGGATCTGCAAGAAAAAACCTGTAAGGAATCTTCCAGGAATCTGCAAGAAAGAACCTGTAAGGGATCTGCCAGGAATCTGCAAGAAAGAACCTGTAAGGGAACTGCCAGGAATCTGCAAGAAAGAACCTGTAAGGGATCTGCCAGGAATCTGCAAGAAAGAACCTGCAAGGGATCTGCAAGAAAGAACCTGCAAGGGATCAGCAAGGATTGTGCAAGAAGTAATCTGCCAGGAAACTGTAAAAAAGACCATGCAGAAAAGCTGCTACAATCAGCAACAAAGAAGCAGAATTGATTCTGCCACTTCCTGCCAGTGCTGATAGCTGCCGATTGTCCCCATTATTACCGTATATACTCACAAACAAGCCGGATTTTTGACCCCCAAAAAGGAGGTCAAAAGTTGGGGGGTCGGCTGGTATGCAAGTCTTCCCTGGTGGTCCGTGGCCCCCGCTCCCCCCGCAGCCGCCGCTGCTATTACTTGTTTAGGCAGCGGCTCCCTCTTCCTTGGCGCTTCTTCCCCGCTCTCATGCGCGTATGAAGTGATCACAGCAGCGCTCCTGGCACTGCTGCTGTGACGATGCAGGGGGCAGGAAAGAGCGGTTCCCCTGGTAACGGCGATACAGATCGCCGTTACAGGGAGTTGCACTCTTTCCTGCCCCCTGCATCGTCACAGCAGCAGCGCCGGGCGCGCTGCTGTGATCACTTCATATGCGCATGAGAGTGGGGAAGAGGAAGCGCCGGGGAAGAGGAAGCCGCTGCCTAAACAGGTAATAGCAGTGGAGGGACCAGGGAGCTATACTGGCCACTACCTACCTATAATGGGCACTATACTGGCTACTACCTACCTACACTGGGCACTATACTAGCTATACTGGGCACTATACTAGCTATACTGGGCACTATACTTAGCTATACTGGGGCACTATACTAGCTAAACTGGGCACTATACTAGCTATACTGGGCACTATACTAGCTATACTGGGGCACTATACTAGCTATACTGGGGCACTACCTACCTATACTGGCCACTATACCGGCTATACTGGGCACTATACTGGCTATACTGGGGCACTATACTAGCTATACTGGGGCACTATACTAGGGCACTATACGAGCTATACTGGGGCACTATATTGGCTATACTGGGCACTATACCGGCTATACTGGGCACTATACTGGCTATACTGGGCACTATACTGGCTATACTGGGCACTATACTAGCTATACTGGGGCACTATACTAGCTATACTGGGGCACTATACTAGCTATACTGGGCACTATATTGGCTATACTGGGCACTATACCGGCTATACTGGACACTATACTGGCTATACTGGGCACTATACTAGCTAAACTGGGCACTATACTAGCTAAACTGGACACTATACTAGCTATACTGGGGCACTACCTACCCATACTGGGCACTATACTAGCTATACTGGGACACACTGGGGGGATCACGCGGCCTGCACCAATCCAGCATTTCCTACCCCCGGCTTATATGGGGGTCAATAATTTTTCCCTGTTTTTTCGTGGAAAAGTTGGGGGGTCGGCTTATATGCGGGTCGGCTTATATGCGAGTATATGTGGTATTTTACTTAGCCTTAGAGCCACTTGCCGCACTCCTACGTAGGCACATAGCAGGTATTAGAATAGGGGAGGAGGAAGTACAGCAGTCACTCTTCGCCGATGACATCCTCCTTTACCTGGAAGACCCACTAGCACAGGTACCACGCATATTTGACATACTAAAGGAATTTTCGATGCTGTCAGGACTAAACATTAACAAAGACAAAAGTGAGCTAATGCCCTTCTCCAAGCTAGCAGATACCAGACAATGGGCCTTCTTGGGACTAAAGATAACACACACCCATATAAAATACCTGGGAATAAAAGTGCCTAGGGATCCTACTCAAATATACTATAAACTACACTCCTCTCTTCCAACAACTTAAAGCCCAACTAGATAGGTGGGACAACTTACCAATAGGCCTAGCAGGTAGAGCCGCCCTTATAAAGATGACCACGATGGGCAGGCTATTATACCCCATGCAAACACTCCCACTCCTAATCTGGCACAAGGACACTCAAATGCTAGAAACAGCTTTTAGCAAATTCCTGTGGAGGGGGAAAAAAAACGTGCATAGCCTTAAAAAAACTGCAAATGACTAGGCAGTTAGGGGGTTTAAATTTACCAAACATTAGAAGATACAATTTGGCAGCTCTCCTTAGACATGTCCAGGACTGGATAAAAGAAACCAGCAGATATTCCAATCTGCGCTTGGAAACCGAAGTAGCAAAACCTTGGTCGCTCCTCTGCCTCCTGCACTCTAAACTAACCGAACTCCCAGTAAGACTCAGACAAACTGTTGTTTTCAGATATATTGTTATGACATGGAGAGCAGTCAGGAAAGCTTTAGGCCTACACTGCTTGATATCTAAATATATGGACATATGGGGAAACCCTCACTTCCCAATAAGTATTACCCAGCAGTTCTTCTCAAAATGGGACAAGCAAGGGATAAGTAAACTGGGAAACTTGCTGCACCTGGACACTGGCAAGTGGATGACCTTTGCGGAAGTACGTAGAGCATACTCAATACCGCCAACAGACTTCTTCCCATATCTTCAAATACAATCTTTTGTGAGGTCGCATGTTGCCAGGGTCTCGGATGTAGCGCTCCTGAACGTCTTTGACAATTTTATAAGCCCTTTTATAAGCCCTGGAGGCCCCCTAAAATCTCTGTCAGAACTAGTTTGGTCAGATTTGGGAGCACTAACTTGATACAGGCAAATTTCAAAATGAGGGGAAAAGACTTTCAGAAAGAGAATATAGGGGAATGTGTAACCCAAGGTTTAACAACATTCAGGACTTACATAACTAATGAACAACATAGAACGTCCCACTTACTCTTTTTGCATAGGGCTAAATATGCCTTCAACATCAAGTACACGCACCCCCCAATCCACTACAAGCCAGAATGCCCCAAGTGCTTACTGCCAAATGTAAACCTAGTACACTGTATATGGGAATGCTATGTGATAGACCACTTTTGGGACAAAGTAATTGAGTATGCCAATAAATTATGCAAAAAAAAAGTTAAAAGAGATTATCTTCTATGCTTATTCCATCACCAATAATTACAAAGTGAAAATAATAAAGAAAACCCATCTGAACTTTATCACATAATTTTGGCAATGGCAAGAAGAGTAATATTCCAAGTCTGGATCAAGCAAGACTCTCCCACTATAGCAATGCTCTGCAAGGAACTGCTCTCCCTCTTCACTCTTGAAAAGTTACAGGTTCCTCAAAGCCTAGAAAGAAGATCCACCAAATTCTTCAAAACATGGAGGAACTATATTTTGAACACTTTCACCGCATCTGAGATCAACAAATTCATGGGAGATTTTGTACTGACCTCCTGGTATTGCCGTGAGGACATAAGCGGCACACTAGGACCACTCAAGTATCACCCGCAGGGGAGGGAGTTTGATATGTACAAAAAGTTGATTTCTTCCCTAAAGGACAATGTATTCTAATAACTTGGTTGCCTTATATGCATATGTGCATTCTTTTTGTTGCTGAGAGACGGGTCCTCTTTTGTTTATTGGGGGGAGGGGGGAGGGATAAGGGAGGAGGGAGGGACTTTTTCTACTGGACCAATGTTATTCAAACTGTGTATACGTGGTCTGCTTGGCCACAGTCATTGTTATTGATATTTCTTTGATAATATTGCTCCATGTTGTGGTGGAAAATGAATTTATTTTTTAAAAAAAAAGGTATGTGTGATTATTAAGGTTGGAGTGAGCATTCCCAGTGTCCCACTATACATTACTTTTTTTTGTCCCTGTAAGGCAAACACATTTCCAGAACTGCTGGAATGCAATGATGTGTCAGCTTGTCAATATTACAGAGCAAAGATCCCTTTCTATCATCTAAAACTACTCCCCCCCCCCCTTTTCAAGTGCCTATATCAAACCTATCCCTCCTAATTCCTCACTCCATTGCCCAAACGAGTAGTTGTAGCTGTTAGTCTACAATCGGCTACAACCATTGTTCCCCATATAGTAGCCGAAAGACTATTCTCTGCATCGGGCACCCAATTACCAATAATTAACACAGGCTTTACAAGACGCCTGGCAATCCACATGCCCAAATGACCTGATCCATATAAAACTTGCCTGTGTACATCACTTCAACATTCCCAGTACATGCACCACAGAGGGAATGCATGTTATTCTAACAATACCAGTTTTATTGCAAGTGTCTTGCAGTCAGATGGGTTGTAGGATTAAAAGAGATCTTCCCTGTTGAAATCTGTTATAGTACACAATGTTTCAGGTGGCAGAATAGAGTAAATTGCTTGGAATGTTAAAATTATATATAGCTCTGCAAAAGTTTAGCAGAGTAAACTCTAAAAATAGGTTTCTTTCACGCCTTTATAAACCTGAAAATGTGTCAATTTTACTGGAAAATTACTTTGTCTAAAAACAAAGAATGCCAGAAAAACATAGAGGTCTGCAGTATGCTCACGATACATTTATAGTTAAAGAGATGCACCTGTCCATTAAGAGCCTGTGAGGTGTGAGGTGCTCTTGGCAGCTACCTTTCCTGAAAGAAGAGGCTCCCCATGGCTCTTGTATACAGCATGTTTTATAAGTAGTCTCTCCACAAACAGAAAACTGTGTGAAAGGGTTTCATGTATGCTGACTCACACCGCCAACACAGAAGCAGAGTGACAACACTGCTGCAGCCTTTGACCTGTGAAGACAGGATACTACTGCAGTAAAAAGTATGATTTATAGCAATGGAGACTTCAACATAAATTTTGGCTTTTCACACCTACATGACTAAGCCTACAATCAATTTGACCACATGTCATTTTCCACACTGGACAAATATATATTTTAATAGTCTAGTTAGGGTGGGGGGAAAGGCAGTCACCCAGATATTTAATTTTACCTGTTAAATACAACCTAAAGGCCTGTAACCCACTAGCAGCGCTTTCTAAGCCTTTTCTGAGTGCTTGTGATTTGAAAAGCTCTTGCTAATGTAATGCTATGTGTGTGATCCCACTTGAGGCATGTGATTTGTTAAAAATCCCTAATAGTATTACATTAGCAAGAGCTTTACAAAGCACAAGCGTTTAGAAAAGCGCTGCTAGTGGGTTCCAGGCCTAACAGATGTAGTTAAAAAACAGACAAAAGGAGTAGTTTGATAGCTTAATAACAAAATGACCAGCAATACTGACAAGTGACTAGTGTACATTTCTAGCTCAAGAAAAGAAGCAGAATCTATGTAGTGTAACAAAATGTTCCCTGATACTTCTGCGAAGAACATGTATGACAGCCAGAATAATAAGCTTTGATCTAACAATGCTGCCAAGAATGTGAAATGCATGGAAATGTGATTAAGAAGCACTGCGCATTCAGCTCATCATTTCAGTAGTAATACTTCACAAGGACATACTGAACTTAATCATCATTCTCAGCCAGGTATCCTATATCACCATAGCCCATTCTATATGAAGATGCCAGACTTTTTATACAGTAAGACCTTGAAATGGTTGTAAAGACCAAGCCGTTGTAGCCTCTGTTACAAGGCTGCATTTTAATACTAACTAGAGTGATTAAAGATTTAACTGTATAAATGTGTTGGATCATGCAGTGAAGGGCAGAATTTTAATTGTAGATAACTAAGGATTGTTTTCATCAGATCCACCAATATCCTTGCATGATTAGCCCAAAACCCCTTGAGTATTCCATGCAGGAAACTTAGGGAAATTTGGAATCATATTTCTGCCCTCATAAGTTACCATTTAAAAGTGTACTTGTGCGTTAACAGGTTTGTAAAGAATAATATTTTATTATAGCGGTTCTTTAAGCACATCTCACTTTCACATACATTTATGTAACATAAAATGCATGCAAGCCATATATTGATGTTATTTTGTATGTCTCTACACTGGAATGTCTTCACTCATACTAGTTTGCAATGTTTCAATTGTGGACCAGTGCACAAGCATCAGAAGACATCCAGGCCCATATGTAATTCACTTTTTCACCTGAGTTTTCTCCTAGGAGATAATTTTTTATCTTATATTTAAAATAACTTTCCAGTACTTTTCAACTAAAAAAAAGTACCAAAAAGTAAATTATAAGGTACTTTCAAAATTATTTTGAGTATTTTATTTCTTTCTGGTGGCTTAAAATGCATTTTATTGACAAGTTTAAAAATATCACCCAGGAGTGAATTGCATATGGGTCCCAGAGTCAACAGACAGCACTGCTTATTCAAGCTCTACATAGCAGTCAGAAGGTACATGCTACATGCCAGTGGGGAATTGGTTTTCAACAACCGAATTGTAGTCTCCCAAACAGTAGTATGGCGCATGCAATTCTTGTTTCTCGAATGAGAACAAATGCATAATCCCCGAAAAATCGCAATGCAAAAACCATACGTGTTCCGAGTGTGAACCTTGCCTGAGAGTGAGCAGAAAAAGCAAGTCAGGACAGAGAGTCCGTGAGAGAAGATAGAGAGGGTGGGCAGATCAAGTGAGAGAGAACTTGAACAAATGAGTTGAGTGATGGGCAGAGAAACGTATGCCTAGTACACACAATGCAATTTTTTCATCAGATCGACTGGAAATTTCCAGTTTATCATTTCCAACATTTCCGATCTCCTTCTCAATTAGACATGTTAGAAATTATTGGACAGGAAGTTTCCTGACTATCTGAGATGAAAATTGTATTGCGTTTACCCAGCCTTACAGAGTGGGCAAAGAGAGAGAGTGGGCAAAGAGAGAGAGCAAATAAAAATCAAGAGACAGTATTAGGACCGGTTCACACCACACAAATGAAAAAACTGATCCTTGAAAAATGTATCCAAGGAAGAGATCAGTTTTTAAAAGGCATCAGTTTTTCACCCATGACTCTCCGACTCTCCATTTTGTTAGCAGTCAATATAACTGGTCCATTGATTCGAAAAACAAACAACAACAAAAAGTCGCTCCCACCCATAATTTGCAGTCTGTTCAGTAGAACGGGCCGAACAGATCCGTTCTAATGCAGCAATGTGAACAATGTAATCAATCCTACTGATTAACATAGAATCCATTAACCTCCGTTAGCTCCATTAGGATCCGATCCGTTTAGTTCAGCTAAAGATTTTTATGTTAGTGTGAATTGGAGCTTACAGTGTACATGAAATAGTACAAATACACTTATGCCAGCCATAATCCATAATACTATATATTTGTACCCTACATGTTCAAGTTAGTAGGTTATCTCTTAAAGTCCTCCCAGGCTCCCACTAACTAGGCAGTGTTAAAAAAGCAAAGGCTGTATCTCCCACTGTCAATTTCTCACCTTAAACGCTGTCCTCTTGAATCCTGGCTGTGAGGAAGATTCGGAGGATGGTTGTATTGCCATGCAGTCTGTCTGTTCAGTGATTTATGCCTGAAATTTCTGCAAAGCAGACACTGCCTGCAAACTCTTTTTCTGCAGCACAAATTGAAACTTGACAGAAGGATTGTGTTTCCATACGCACTGTGCATATGGAAAACCACATTTCTATGGGCACTTTCTTTACTTTAACAGCTGTGTACATTTAAAGATAGGATGTACCATATCCCCTGTTAATAATATAAGCTGGCAGTGGAGAAGCTGTTACCTTTGAGTCAGGATCCTAGAGGAGGAGTGACCTGCTTGCAGAGTCCCACATCCCACATGCTGAGAGGCAGAGCAGAGTAGATGTGAGCTGCTGGAGGAGGAGTAGTGAGACAGCACTGACATGCACGCTAAACTGAGGGCAAATAGGAACAACCCGTCCGTAGCAGCCTGCAATAGCACACAGTGAAAGGCTGCATTACCAGTGTGTGCAAAGCTAAGTGGGCAGCTGCAGAGCAAGTGACATTATTTTGACAGGCTGCTTCTTTGCTCTCCCGAGTCCAGCGCCTTACTGCTTTAAGCGCCCTAGTCCAGGGCCTTTACAGACATTCCCATAAATCCAGCCCTGAAACATCCAAAAAGAGTATTGCCATGTAGCCTATGGACTTATCAGAATCAGTTAATTGTTTTATTGTGATATGAAGACTTTAGAGTGGTGCTCTGCAGTAAAGGGGGCAAATAACAGGAATGCTCTCTTTAACGTAACACTGCTGCTATGCTCTCTTTAAAATAACACTGCTGCTCTTTTCTACTCTACTGTGTTCTGTGATTGCCAATGTGAAATTGGCATTGCTGTCTGGCAATCTACAAAGTAGCAATTATGTTGACCGCCCATTTATAATTAAGGTGATCGCCACAGAAGGGTGGAAATCCTATAAAAGTGACAATAATTTAAGTCAACTGTCAGTTTTTATAATCATGTTGAGAGGAAAAAGTGGTGTTACTTTAATAGGAAATCATAGTAGGCTAATCATATTTATTATCTCTATGGACACACAGTGATCGCAGTGGATTTGTAGTTCCTTTTTGCAAACGATAAGGTTACCTTCATAGTGGGGAGCTGCATAAAATTCGGGAAAAGTCAGATGGCACGTTTGGTCTGTAGTGTGAAGCGTACAGTATGTACAAAGAATGCTTTAATGCCACTGGTAGCGCTCATGCTATGAGGTAATGCACTAACGTGGCTCATTATGTCAAACTGCTCTGTTGCACCACATTTAATGTTACAATGTAGAGCCAATAATTCATCCTATTCTATTCATTGTCTGATATAAGCCATGCAGCTCTCAGGCTGTTTCTTCAGAATCTAGGATATGAGATCACCGTATTGTATTTGTACACATGGATGGAACAGTGATGACAAGCTGCTGTACCTAACTGTACACTCATAAAGAACAACCAGGAGGCCAGAGGGCAATTCAGTCAATTTTGGGTACTGTGCATGTTGTACCAAAAACCCACCAAAAAAAAAATAAAAACACCGTTCTTGGCTAACTGTAAGAAAACAGCTGGCACCAAAAGATGTTGGATGTTTCAACTTACCTAGGTGTACTAAACCATGTCAAGCGATTTTAGACTAATGTTTAGCAAAGCATCACACTGGGGTATGGCTCTACCAGAGGAGAAAACAGGGCAGCAGGCCAGACCTTTACCCACTGCAAGGGATAGTAAGTCAGATAAGTGACCTTCAGCTAGTCATGCCTGGGCAATCAGATGCAGTACATCAAGTTGCACAAGCACATCAGTTTTAAACTATTTGCTCAGGAGACTGGGGTCAGCTGGAGTGTGTGCTGGTAAGGCCTTTGATGTGGAATTTGAGCCCTTTGTCAAGGGTACGCTCCTGGCTCACGCCAGTACGTAGACCATTAAAGAGTCTTTGGGTAAGGCTCCTAAATGATCCTGGTCACCCATGGAGTGTGCCTTATGTGGATGCAGCTGTTTTTTTTAGTCTGCCAGGAGAAAAGCACATTATAAATGTTCTGTGTTTTGTCTTGATGTACAGTCACTGCTATAGGCTTTAGTCTTCTCAGAGAAATTTAGACCAGGTCTTTCCCTTTTAAAGGATGATGAAATCACAGCAGCCCCAGTCCCACCCACAGAGCCTGAACTTGACTCCATTAATGCAACTGCTTCTTGTTATGTGGGCAAAATTGTAACAAAAGACGTTGAGGTGCATACCCACATGACAAAAGGTTGTTATCTTTCGGTTACTGAGCTATCATTACAGTATTTATATAGTGAAAACATCTTCCACAAGGGTTTACAGAGTATATATCCAATATTGTCTAGGGTCAATATTATGGGGAAGCCAATTACATTATCTGCATGCTTGCGGATGTGGGGGAAACCTATGCAGACACAGGAGAGCATACAAATTATTGGAAAGCATTTTTAGATTTTTGTGTATTGAGATTAACTTTATTGGGATGGATTGTTTTAAAAACACATAGGTACATCTCAACATACCTTATGTGTTTCCACTTTGCTTAATTACATGTGCATCAACTCCTGCAGGTACTGAACATTTACATGTGCAGCTTTCACTATAGGAAACCTGATTTTTTTTCCTTTTTTTATCACATGCTTTGTTTTTGTTACCTTGATTTACTCCTGGTTTACTTGTACCCAAGTAGGGGAGATTAGCTTTTGCAGTCTTCATAGAGATCAATGGCCTTTTGTTTCAGGTCTGGTTGAGATTAAAAGGAAAAGGTGCGAGACATATGCGGGCTGTCATATTTATTTCCTTTTCTAAACAATATTTGTTTCCTGGCAGTCCTGCTCATCTTTCTGGTCAGTAATGCATGAATCAAGCACCTGAAACCAGCATATGTCTAATCCAGTCAGACTTGAGTCACAGACACCTGATCTGAATGCTTGTTCAGGGTCTATGGCTAAAAGTAGAGGCAGAGGATCAGCAGGACAGCCAAGCAATGTGCATTGTTTAAAAGGAAATAAATATGGCAGCCTCCATGTGCCTTTCACCAACTATACCTTCAATGGGCTTCACTTAACCTCCTTGGCGGTAACCCCGATCAAAGTGGGCGGGGGGATGCCGCTGAGCAGTGGTTATCATGTAGCGAGCCCTGGGCTCGCTACAGGATTTAAAAAAAAAACAACTGCTGCGCTGCCTCCTGGCGGAATTTTTTAGACCGCCAGGAGGGTTAAAAAAACAACATAAGTCAGCACAGATCCGCCTGAAAAGCAGCATATGGATAACAGGTGTGGGCATCCAAAAACTAAGATTTGTCATGTATGCTTGGATGGCAGGATGCCTTTCTTAGATTAGGATATAAAATATACTCTGCTGCGTTCAATGTCACTTGAATCCAGTTTGTTTAGGACTACCCATTATACAGTAACTGTAAATTTACACAACTAAAATCTGAAGGCCAAGTGATGTCTGTTTATTGTACATAACAGGCACCAACCTTGGGATATTTAAAACTGCAAACAGCCTCGCTGTGCCTTAAGACAGAGTCACACTGCAATAAGGACACTAAAAATGACAAATCCTTGTCTGGATGTAAACTATTTGAACAATAAATGCACATAACTATGAGAGGGAGTTAAATAATAAATTCATTCAATGTGATAATAAAAATCTTACAATAGTGACATATTAAAGAATAATAGCCCCCTTTTTATGGTTAACTGTGTAGAAAAATATAGACATAGGCTTAAGACACAATGTATTGCATAAATTGAATAACACTGCCCCCTAGTGAATATTCAGGTTATCAAATATAATCTTTAATAGTATTCTTCTTTCACAGCTCTGCAAAATTGTCTTTCAGTAACAAATGGAACAAGCACATATAGAGAAGGTATGAGTGCATTCAAATATAGGAAGTGTTTTTGGGACTGCATGTTACTAAAAAAGTCCCGATTGTCATTTTGTATTAAATAATGCAATTAGGGATTCTGTTTCTGATTCCAACATCTCTCTATTTTGTGAATAAACTTCTGGAAAGACAAAAATGAGAAAATGGGAATTTTCAAAAATTCAGAGAACATCTAAGAAAAACAAATTAGGAGAAATAAGAATAATTCCAACATACTGTACTTGACTGATTTTAAAGCCCCAGCAGGGATCACATGGCTGTCTTCCATTGTTCCTCTAGACATCTGATTAATGCTCAATCTAATCCATTGATTGTACATTGGTGCCAGATCCACTTTACATGATAAGTGAACTTATAATAAACATTTTGTCTGCTTACCACCCCACTCTCCTCCCAGTGAATGTAGCCAGAAGAAACTGACAATCCAGCCCATACATAAGAAAGGAGAAATTGTTTCACTGCTAACGGTGACAGCAGTAAAGTTATTTAATATGGAAAGGTGAGGTTTTTTTTCCTTTTTTTTTTCTTATTGGTACATAGGTCTTTACATCGGAGTACCCTGACAAAAAGCTGAATCACTTCCATATGAACTGCTTGAAGCACACCTGAACTGTTGACTGGTCCTCTCCATTCTCCGTCAAGAAGCACTGTAAGATCTGTTACTGGAACTCCAGTCAGCTGCCACCAGGCGCATTCTGTGCATGCGCAGTTCCCAAAGTGCATGCACATAACACTCCCGGCAATGGGAGTACAATTGAGAGGGGTGCGGTGATGGGACAGCACATGTGCAGTAGGCAAGACTGGAGTTCCAGTCACAGATCTTACAGAGCTGCAAGCGGGAGAATGGAGGAGACCCAGAGGGTGCCAAAGGACCTCAGACTGGGGGAAAGGGGTGGGGCAGGGACGATTCTGGAACATGTCCCAGGTAAGTAAAAGTGAACAGTTTTAAGATCAATTCAGGTGGTATTTAAGGCTGCTGAAAATTATTTGGCAGGTTAAAGTTCAAGACAGACTCAAGATAGTCTTTTAAGCATCTACAACCTGCTCAGGAGATTGCAAGCCAGGGCTGGTGCACATGAAGAGCGCTTCTTAGCGCTTTTAAAAACGACAGCGCATTGAAAAGCTCTTGGCTAATGTATTTGAATGGGATGGAGTACACCAGAGTGATGAGCTTGTTTCCCCAAACGCAGGTCCTGTAGCATTTTTGCTGATTTCTGAGGCGATTCAAACTCAATGTTAAAGTGGACCCAAATTAAAAATACAAGATTTCAGAAATAAAATCTATTTTCTAAATTATAATAATAAATAGCAGCCTTTTTTCAGCTGCATGAGGACAAATATAAAATATTTTACATTTATTGGAGGAACCCCTCCCTTCCTTTCAAATTGCCGAGACAAAATCCGGCAAACTGGTGTAGTAGATGGTGTCCGGCAATGGAGGAATTGCTAATGGCTGCCCCCAGTATAACCCTAGTTATGAAAAGAGAAAGGTGAAAATCATGCACTAAAATGATCACAGGTATGAAGGAGTGTTTATTTATCTTTGTATGTGTCAGAGTGGTGCAACTAAATATTTTTAATTTAAAAAAATGTTTGGTTTGGGACCGCTTTAAGTATGGGAAAGTGGAAAATCACTCTGAAAAACCAGAGATCAGGCCGGTTTACCAAGCGTTTTTATTACAGAAGCT
The DNA here is from genome assembly GCF_040937935.1 of Hyperolius riggenbachi. NCBI lineage: Eukaryota > Metazoa > Chordata > Amphibia > Anura > Hyperoliidae > Hyperolius > Hyperolius riggenbachi. The sequence continues at coordinate 232,958,183 of NC_090649.1, forward strand.
GTTCAGTTGCAGTGGTACTGTAACAAAAAAAATAAAAATAAAGGCTACACCAAAACGCTCCAAAAATCGCTAGGCATAATCAGAAAATTGCTTGGCACATGCCTAGAAAAATCACTTCAAAAAGCGCTGAGCGTTTGTGATTACGCTAGCGCTTTTAGGTGTGCACTGGCCCTCAGGTGAGCAGGTCATTTTGTATGCGTGCCAGACACAACCTCCCCCTAAAGACTGTTCTATGTTGAGCTGGCAGAAGACAAATGCACACAAGGTAGGCAGACAAAGCACTTTAATGTTGAAATTCTCTCTGAGGAGCTTTGGCATTGGCCAGGACACGCTAGCACAGGATCAACATGCCTGGCGAAGCTGCAACAGCAAAAGGCATTATAGTACTTCCTACCAGGATTGCAAAAGCAAAGAAGAATGATCTGAGCAAAAAACACAACCAGCTCTTTGCCAACCAACACAACAGACCACCTGTGTTTATTGTGAGATAGAGCATGCCAAGCCAGCCAACACACTACACCTAGCTCACTTCCTCAATGTTATAGCCTTGGTCATCTTTAGCAATGATGAAGAGCCAACAGTAGGGCTGAACGATTTTCGGTTTTAAACCGAAAATTGTGATCATGCCCAAGACAATCTTCAGATCGTCAAAGTGGTGGTTTTCGCCGCTGCTACCTGTTCATCTCCCGGATTTCTCCTCTGCCCCCGGCACCCTCCACCAGTAAAGTTTAAATTTCTCATGCCTCACCGCATTGCAATGCCGTGGGCTAAACCGCAGTGGTGGCAGCGAGTGTTCCCTAGTGATGTCAAACTTCCTGGTACAGGCCCCGCGTTACTATGTGTACACTGTACACTCGCCCCCTCTTCACCGCAGCTCACCGCGCGGCATTGCAATGCGGTGAGGCTGAATTAAATTTAACTTTACTGAAGGAGGAGGCCGGGAGGAGAACAGGTAGCAGTGGCAAGGGGAAAATTAGACAGGGATCTGGCCATATACACTAAGGGGGGAGGGATCTGACCATATACACCGGGGGGGGGGGGCGGATTCTGACTTTATACACTAAGGGGGGGGGGGGCGATCTGGCTATATACACTAGGGGGGGAGGGATCTGGCTATATACACTAAGGGAGGTGGATCTGGCTATATACACTAAGGGGGGGGGCTATCTGGCTATATACACTAGGGGGGGAGGGATCTAGCTATATACACTAAGGGAGGCGGCTCTGGCTATATACACTAAGGGGGGGGCGGACCTGGCTATATAGACTAAGGGGGGGAGGGATCTGGCTATATAAACTAAGGGAGGCGGATCTAGCTATATACACTAAGGGGGGGGGGGGCAGATCTGGCTATATACACTAAGGGGGGACGGACCTGGCTATATACACTAAGGGGGGGGGATCTGGCTATATAAACTAAGGGATGCGGATCTGGCTATATACACTAAGGGGGGGCGGATCTGGCTATATACACTAAGGGGGGGTTCGATGTTCTGGCTATATACACAATGGGGGGGGGGGCAGATGTGGCTATATACACTAAGGGGGGGGGGGATCTGGCTTTAAACACTAAAGAGGGATCTGCCTATATACAGTACACATAGGGGGGGGTTGGATGGCTAACCTGTACGGCGACATCTATACACTGGCTAACCTGTACTGCGGCACCTATGCTGGCTAACCTGTACTATGACACCTATACACTGGCTAACCTGTACTGCGACACCTATACTGGCTAACCTGTACTGCAACACCTATACACTGGCTAACCTGTACTGCGACACCTATACTGGCTAACCTGTACTGCGACACCTATACTGGCTAACCTGTACTGCAACACCTATACACTGGCTAACCTGTACTGCAACACCTATACACTGGCTAACCTGTACTGCGACACCTATACACTGGCTAACCTGCACTGCAGCGCCTATACACTGGCTAACCTGTAGTGTGGCACCAATACTGGTTAATCTGTAGTGCAGCACCCATTCGGGCTAACCTGTACTGCGGAACCTATGGCTGGCTTACCTATAATGGTGCACCTATAGCTGGCTTACCTATAATGGTGCACCTATAGCTAGAAAACTTTTCCTAGGGCAACTATAGTTGGCTATACTGGGGGCACCTATATGTGGCTACCTATACTGGGGGAACTCATACTCACCGTCAGTGTGCTGATCCATTGCTGTCCATTGAAAATCGTGAATTGAATCGAAATTGCAATTTCTTGCAGAAATCGTGCAATTCAATCTTTTCCTAAAATCGTTCAGGCCTAGCCAACTAATTACTTCTATTCATTTTATTTTGAGGCTGCTTGTGGCTACATTTCATATTTTTATTTTTTATAAAAAGATTGCTCAGCATACACTATTACTTGGGGTGAACTTGCACACAATTTCACACTTTTTAAATCGCACAAGCTCAAACTCTTGTTAAAACGTTTTTAAATTAAATACAATAGATCACATTTGCTGTGTACTCTTGACATTTTAGATAGTTACCAACCAATTGATTTCCAGCATAGCCCTAGCCAAGGGCAAGCAGATCAAGGGTTCTAATTTCCTAACGGGAATATGTGCTTTGCATATCACAGGCTTTTCTGTTCATGCAAGGAATACCAGATGCTAGATCCTGGGGCACTGGAAGCTTTCCATTCAGGTGAATAGAGCCAGCATGTGGAAAAAATGTTCATAGGCATCTAAGATTTCAGACGGACAACTTCTGTGATAAACTTTACTCAAACGGCAAGAAAACAACAAGAGAAGAGAATCAAATAAAGACCTAACGTAGATCTTACTACACCCATTGTGTGCCTGGAACTATAGGCATCAGTTTAATGATATTACATGCAACATACCATGTAACAACCACAGAGATGCTTTAGCAGTTGTTATGCAAATATATTTATATAGTTAATTTTTATTTTTTTGGGTTGGAATTAAACGTTTTTTCTCTTTTTATGTCAACTATTTGATTGAAAAAGGTAAAAACAGGAACATGTCCATTAGAGTTAAAAGGAGCCAGAGGTGTGAGTCCTATGGAAGATGTCATATTTTATTCCTTTTAAACAACACTAGCTGTCTAGCAGTCCCGGTGATTTTTCTGGTCAGTAGGGTATAAATCACACATGCAGGCAACTACTTGTCAGATTTGTCATAGACATCTGATCTGCATTCCTGTTCAAGGTCTATGGCAGCGATGGTGAACCTATGGCACGCATGCCAGACCTGGCACGCGTAGCCTCATCTGCAGGCATGGCATCACTGCTCATCTGGCCACCGTATGATTGCATCGAACTGGCCGCGGCGTCTAATAGACGCTGCGCCAGTTCACAACCGGCAGCCCTGCTCCAGCATGCATAGTCTTCTGGGCAGGCAGAGCAGGGCTACGGGAAGATGGCGTCCGAAGCCCTGCACTGGAGACTATTTGTGTCTCCAGTACAGGGCTTCGGGGGCCATCTTCCTGTAGCCCTGCTAATCCATTCAGCGCAGGAGATATGCAGGAGGATCGTCCCGAGAGCTGCACACTAGAAGCCGGCCGGGTGAGTAGACTTCTGCCAGGTGAGTAAATTATTATTTCATTTTTTTTGCAGGTGAAAAGCTGCCCTCATTGCGTTTATTTTCTGGTGAAATGCTGCCCTTGTTGCGTTTATTTTCTGGTGAAATGCTGCCCTCATTGCATTTATTTTCTGGTGAAATGCTGCCCTCATTGCATTTATTTTCTGGTGAAAAACTGCTCTCATTGCGTTTATTTTCTGGTGAAAAGCTGCCCTCATTGCATTTATTTTCTGGTGAAATGTTGCCACATTGCATTATTTTCTGCTGAAATGTTGCCCACATTGCGTTATTTTCTGGTGAAATGCTGCCCACATTGCGTTTATTTTCTGGTGAAATGCTGCCCACATTGCGTTTATTTTCTGGTGAAATGCTGCCCACATTGCGTTTATTTTCTGGTGTCTGGGGTAACTGTTGCTGCATTTATTATTTAATGGTCATAGTTGGCTATATTTGCTTTGGGGTTACGGTATACTAATAAATAGCATCACACAGTTTCAGCACACCTATAATGCGAATCCTCGTTTCACCACATCATGGCGGAAACACTGCTTTCTTATGCCTCTCTGTTACATCAATACGTTAGCTCCGCCCATACAAGGTCATGGCCAACCCCATTTTTTCGAAACGGCACAAAAACCCCCTTGCCCCGTGTTGAACCCAGAAAAATCTGGTCACTATAGGTTTGATGGCCTGGTATTTGTCACCTCTTCTGAGGGGGGTAATTTTGTTCTAATTGGCGTGTTGGCACTTTACGAGAGACAAGAGACTTGAGTTGAAGTTTGGGCACTCGGTCTCGAAAATGTTTGCCACCACTGGTCTATGGCTTAAAGTATTATAGGTAGAGAATCAGCAGGACAGCCGGGCAATGTGCATTATTTAAAATGAAAAAAACAAACAAAACAAAAAAACACATGTCAGCCTCCATATTCCTCTCACCTCGGGTTCCTTTTAAAGTACACCTGGAAAAGCTAACCAAGGTAAGCACAGAATGGCATAGACATTGTGCTAGTGGAAGTCTACTTGAATACGAAGAAGAGATGAATACAAGCAGGGTTTGTAGTTTTTAGCCTGTATCTACATTTTCCAGAATACTCAATATAGACTTGCTGCCATACTAGGAAGTAAACTTAAATGGCTGAACAAATGGTTGTAGCTGGAGTGGCATTATACAAGATTATAAAGAAAGAAAATGGAGCTCCTAGCCATCAACTGCAGTACTCACCCAGAGAGATCTCCTCCTTTGGTCTTGTCGGGGTCTACATCCTCCCTGATTAACAAGCATGCCCTGCATACTCTTAGCGATAGCATTTCATTCAGGGGCCCTCAAGGAGATAGCACACAAGTCTGGCTCCCTAGAAGAGTTCAGAGTAGCGAGTACATCAAAACAAACCGGGCAACTGTCACTTTTTTCCACTTTAATTCGTCTTCATGCAAGGTAAGAAACATACATAATTGCAGCTCTTGAAGGTATCAAACCTGTTCCAGGTGTATGTGCTGAGGTGTGTTGGGGTTCGGTGACCAGGGTGGAGGGACTGCACTACGCCGTTTCGCGCCCGACTGGCGCTTGTTCACGTGCTTGTGTCCGTAGCCATGAGCGCGCTGTGCGGCTTCCTGTATATAGTTTAGAAGCCGCACCCTCGGCGCTCATGGTTGGTGCGTGGAGTGATGTCATAGGGGTCGGGGGTGAGGGGGCGGGGCCACGCCTTTTCATCGGCGAGAGTGATAGTACGCCGCATATGCTAGACGCAGCAAGCGTATGCGGCGATTCCGGTTGCTATGGCAACATATTCTTTTGGTGCTGAAAGTGACAGGCAATACAACATGCTACATTCATCCGTAAAACCATTACAATTACGCATACTGTGCCAAAATTCTGAACATTAAAACATATAGACACGTGTAAAAAGTGACTAGTGCTTAACCCAATCTTTGTGCATAGTTCCGTGTACATTAATACTTAGTGAGTTTTGTATGTACGTCCATAGTGGCATGAAGTGATGCTCTTTTTCTATCCTACTGCCCATTTTATTAAAAGAACCTCTTTTTATTATTATAATAATAAAATCCCCATATAAACCCAATCCCCTACTTAAAAAAGACTGGGGGTAAAACTGCCAATCTTAAAGGGGACCTCGGAGATACATTATCCCCTATATAGTTCCAGCTGCTACCCACCTCTCAAAGTTTCCCAGAGGGGCCATTTAATTTGCCTCTTTTTTAGGGTCTTTAGGTCGTTTACCCTATATTACAGAAGAAGAGGAAGGAAATGCAAAAAGCATAAGAAAAAGGTAAGTATGCAGAAAATAAGTAAATATGCAGAACAGGGTCACCATCTGATACTCAGACATGGTATATTATCTTCGGTTGTAACGCTCCTGTTACCCCCTCCATCATATAAGGAAGAAGGGGGGGGGGGGAGGAAGGAAAAGATGACCAAAAGTGAGAATACGTTGCAGACTGAAGCCCAGAATGATGTGCCGGAAGTGCAGACTGGGCATCTACCATGGGCTCAAAACTCAAGCAGAGGGCAAATCTGCCCTCTCATGGTTCGACCCCAGTGTGTACAGAGGGTGATCCATTTATTAATGGGTCACAGTGCATAATGCACTTTAATGCTCTGTACACGGTAATTTCCAGGTCCTGTGCACCAGGACCACCTTTAGGTCCCGTGCACCAGGGCCCTATTTCATGGGTGCCCCAAACAAACACCCCAGCATTATCATCTGGAAACACAAGAGGGAAAGGAAAAGGGGAAGGAGACCCAAGCAAACCAACAAAAGTGCAGACCGCATCCAATGCGGTCAAAGATCTAGAAAGTCCAGAGCCCAAAAGAAGGGGGGAGGAGAAGAAGGGGACAAGAAGGAAGAGCACCAACCACCAAGTTCACACCGAGGATCTCATTGTGCTCGGGTATGGAGAGGGTAAAAGTGCGGACCTCCACATTACATTAGGGGGACCCCTGGTTACGTAAACAGAATCTCTATCTAGCACTTCTGGTGTCCCAGGCCCATCGAGCCCAGGGGAGTTAGGGATCAAGAAAGCAAGCCAAATCTAGCCTATCATTGAGACCTATTGGTCCCATTGCCTCTGTGCGTAAAATTACCCGTGACTCTCGTCGGGTCAGCTCGCGATCGCGGTCGCCCCCTCTCCTGGAGGCACTAACATGCAGGAGGCCTGCGAACTTTAGGCACCTGGCATTGCCTTCATGTACTTCCCTTACGTGCTCGATGAGCCGGGGGCAGCCCCTGCCCGATTTTATGGATTTGAAATGTTCGCCCACTCTTTCCTTTAGGGGTCTGGTGGTTTTGCCGACATAGTAAAAGTCGCAAGGACAAAATACCACATAGGACACAAACTCTGTTTGACATGTGATGAAAGCCCGCACCTCCCATTGTACCCCTCCCAGGCGGTAGTTGATACCTTCCCGCATATACGGGCAATATTTGCATTTACCACATTTGTGGTTACCCCTAGGTCGATTGATGCTTAACCAATTTGTGACCGGGCATGAGCGATATTCACTCCGAGTCAAAATGTCACCCAGGGTGGGGGCCCTTCTATAAGCTATTCTGGGGGGGTCCGGGAACACTCTCCGGAGTGCGGGGTCCCTTGCTACCAATGACCAATTTTTCTTAACAATCTGTGTTATTTTCTTAGCCATGGGGGTGTAGTCAAATGTCAAGGTGAATGGACCTTTTTCTTTGCTCTTAGGGGTCCTGGAGAGGAGAGAAGACCTATCTCTATCCCTGGCTCTGTCTCTGGCCTTCGCAAGTAGTTCTCTATCATATTTTCTTGCCTCCAATCGTGCGGTTAACTCCTGCGACTGTGCCTCAAATGTTTCTAAACTGGTGTTGTTTCGTCTTAGGCGTAAATATTGGCCGTATGGCAGGGAGGTTTTAACATGTTCTGGATGGAAACTGTTTTTGTGCAGCAGAGAGTTTACAGCCGTCGCCTTCCTGTATCCCTCACATACCAATCTGCCTCCATCTGGTTTAATCTTTAAATCTAGAAAATCGATGGATTTATCCCCGATCTCCGAGGTAAATTTCATATTCACTTGGTTATTGTTTAGGGAAACCATAAATGCGTCAAATTCCTCTGTGTCTCCCTGCCACACGACCAACACGTCATCCACATATCTGGCCCAGATTTTAATGTTCTGCCTAAACAAATTTCTCGGGGTCATGACGTGATCCTCCTCCCAGGCTCCCAGAAACAGGCCCGCATAGGTACATGCCACAGAGGTCCCCATAGCAGTTCCAGAGACCTGATGGTACCACCTTCCATCGAACATAAATGCATTGTGTGTCAAAATGAACCTCATGCATTCGCACAAGAAGTCCTTATACCCATCGTCTTTGCTGGTTCTGTCGAGGAACCTGCGAACCGCCCTCAGCCCCTCCTCGTGGGGGATTCTACTATAGAGGCTCTCTACGTCTATGGTGGCTAACCTGTAGCCTGGTTCCCATGCCGTGTTTTCCACGAGTTTGATCGTGTCGAGCGTATCGGCCAGATAGGCCGGAACCCCCACGAGTAGAGGACGCAACAGATGGTCCAAAAACCGGGACAGACGTTCCGTGAGTGAACCACACCCCGAGACGATGGGTCTTCCCGGAGGGGTCTGTGCTGACTTGTGCAATTTGGGAAGGTGGTACCATACAGGATATCTCGGGAACTGCGGGAATAGGTCAAGTGCCAACCTCTGCGGGATGTACCCTCTCTCCACCCCCCGCCTTAACAAGGTGCGAAGTGTCGACTGGTACTTAAATGTGGGGTTGCTGTCTAGCCTAACATAGTACTCTGTGTTATTCAATTGTCTGTAGGCCTCTCTGGTATAAAATTCATTTGACATGATTACCACATTCCCCCCTTTGTCCGCCTGTTTCACCACCAGGTCGCAGCGCTGCTTCAGCCATCTCATGGCTGCCTTGTCCCCTTTGCTCAAATTGCTTGGGGCCTGGTCATAACACAGTGCTTTCATTTCTGCAGCGACCTGGTGGAGAAACTGGTCAATGGGGGAACCGGGGGGAATGGGTATAGGTCGTACAGACTTGCAGGCTCGAAAGTTCCCAGGGTTACCCAGGTAAAGTTCACGTGTAAGCATGTCTTCTTCCTCTCCCAAGGAACAGGATCCCCCCTCCTCCCACAGCTCCTCTAGTATCCGGAGTGCCTCTATCTCAGCAGTGTCCCAGTCCACCGCGGGACTAAACCCCAATGTGGACATGGGACTTGTCACTGATGTCGGGCCTCCATCACTCCGTCCTTGGAGCCCCCCCACAGCCTCCCCATCCTGGTATAATTGATTGATCATCATCTTCCTTGTGGTTTTGTACAGGTCAACAAAAAAGTCCACGTAATCAAAGTTCTGTGTCGGTGAAAAACCCAGACCCTTGGCCAACAGGGAGATACAACATTCAGGTATGTTTGAATCGGTCAGGTTGATCACTTGGAGTTCCCCTCCCTGCGGAAGCTGGCTCGTCCCCACTCCCATCTCTATTCCCTGGTTCTCCTCCTTTTTGTACTGCTGTTGCCATGTTGGTTCTTGATTGTCAAAGGAGAGTCCCATGTTACGTTCTTCCGGGTGTCTGTTTCTTCCTCCTCTGCGGATTCTCCGCCTAAAGGGGTGGAGGCACATGGCTGTGTAGGGGCTGGGCTGGTTTTTGGCTCAGGGACTTTTCCGCGTTTCTTTTTATTCTTAATTGGCTGCTTTGGTCTCGGTTTGTTCCCAGATCCCTCGCCCTCTGAGTCCGAACCCGAATCGGTCGTCCAATAACCTTTACCCTGCTTAGGTCTGCCCCCTCGACTTGGGGTACCACTTTGGCCCCAATAAAAGATCCTTCCCTTCTTAAAATCGTCCCGGTCCCGATGGAATTTTCTGAGTTTCCTAGCCTTCAATTCGTTCTGGATCGGCAGAGTTCAGAGTAGCCAGGAGCACATTGGTAGTGTTGTCTCGCACTCACTAAAGGATCAAACCCATAGTCTTTAAGGGGAGTGCGACAGCTGAAAAGAGGGATGACGCCCTCTATGCAGTATTCAACAAGGAAAAAAACTGGCACATCCAAAATTAATCTTCATTGGTTCCATGTAAAAAACATGGCCAACGTTTCGGAGCCATGTGGGACCCCTTTATCAAGGCAATATTTGCTCGAAGGCAAAGATCTGTCTGCTGCAGTGCAAAAGTTCCTGCATAGGAAATGGGAGTCTGGCTCCTCTAACACTCGCTGACAGCGATGTGTATTGTCTGGGATCAGCAGCAGCAAGGAGTAGCCAGGAACGACCTGAACAGAGAACTGAAATCTGCAAAAATGGCATACTCTGACTAGGGTTGCAACGGTATGAAATTCCACAGTATGATAACCGTCAAAAAAAATACCACGGTATGACGGTATTACGGTATACAGTATTATAGAATTATTTGGAACCGGGATCCCCCCTTATATTAAATAATGTGCCTGCCCATCCCAGTGTGGGGTTCCCTACTCTGGAACTGTAAAATGGCTCATCCTGCTCCTGCAAAAAAGTCCTGGTGGTGTTAGAGATAGGTGTAGCCAGTAATAGGTGGCCGCAGCATAGGTAGTCAGGGATAGGTGTAGTCAGTAGTAGGTGGCTGCAGCATAGGATGCCAGGGATAGGTGTAGCCAGTAGTAGGTGGCTGCAGCATAGGTAGCCAGGGATAGGTGTAGCCAGTAATAGGTGGCCGCAGCATAGGTAGCCAGGGATAGGTATAGCCAGTAGTAGGTGGCTGCAGCATAGGTAGCCAGGGATAGGTGTAGCCAGTAGTAGGTGCTCGCAGCAAAGGTAGCCAGGAATAAATGTAGCCAGTAATAAGTAGCTGCAGTAAAGGTAGCCAGGGATAGGTGTAGCCAGTATTAGGTGGCCATAGCATAGGTAGCCAGGGATAGGGTGTAGGCAGTAATAGGTGGCACTAGTGGACAGGAAAGAGTGCCAGCGATGTAATACTGCCTAAAAAGTGCCCAGCTTACCAGTCCGGTTTGTAGAGCTTGAACCGGGCATTGAGTGGCAGCAGGATAACTGAGAATGGCAGCGGGATACCAGAGAACATTCAGCGCGCAATACCGAAGAGGCAGACATCAAAGGCTGTCTTTTGATTGGCCGCGATGGTCGTGACGGCGGGAGAAGAGCCCGTTACTGAGCCAATCACTGTGCTCGCTCTTATCGTGCTGCATGTGCGCTCCAGCTGCTGGGGGCAGCAGTCTCTGCGTTCCAGGCCGCATCTTCATAGGATGCATCACATCCAGCGCCTGCGCAGTGTATCAGCAAGCCTCCCGCAACCAGGAAATAGCTTTGGGAGCTTGGTTTTTTAGACAAAGAGAAGGGAAATGCGAAGCGGTGGCGGTGATGATGCAAAAAGTGGCGGAAGGCCGAAGGTAAAAGCGGTAGTTTGTAAATGTGCATGGTATGCTTACCATGCACATTGAAACCGTGGTATACCGTAATACCGGTATATCGCGGCAACCCTAACTCTGACAAGTTGTCTCAGCCTCCAGTCCAACAACTCAAGAGAGGTATAGAAAGGCATGAGGGCAGCCACAAATTTAAAGGGGTTCTATGGATGGGTTTTAAAAACAAAAACTGACACTTACCTGTGGCTTCTACTGGCCCCCTGCAGCTATCATGTCCCGCGCCATCCTCCTACGATCCTCCGTTCCCCGCCGCCAGTCACGGTCCAATTATTTGTCTACATACAATACAACTGTAACTGCGCAGCAGTGCGCGTCCTCGCTCCCATCTTTGGGAGCTTACTGTGCAGGTATAGTACGAGAAAACTTCATACTGAAGAAGAGCAAAGAGCAACTCTGATCACATGACCACTTCTTTTTTTCTGACATTAAGATTTTAGAAGATTCCTTAAACTTATCCTGCACTTACATGACTACATGGGAGTTTTGAAACAAACACACACACACAAAAAAAAAATTGAGGAGGATTGACGAGGGCTTATTTTCAGAAACTGACAGTCTATAGTATACTTGGTCCAAATATCTCTTCTCTGGCACTTCGACTGAATACACAATTACCACTGCTGTGGAACACTTTTTTACTATCATTATATAAATTATTTAGCATATAGACACATTTACATGGTGACAGTGGGGTGTTTACCATTCAGCACATTCACAAAGTAATGAACTCAAGATCACAATAGAAACATCGCCAACCATCATGGAGACTACATCATTAAATACACATTTGTGCCATAGAGGGCCAGATACATTTAAACCTATTATTATTTGTTCAATGTCTAGCATGTAATGTGTATTAAATCACTGAGTTCCATTGTGTAAGAACAGAGTGGTGTCCATCAGTATATCATCCATGAGCAGATGGTGCCCTTTAGGAAAAATTGTGTAGATTATGTAGAGTGCGTGTTTTAGAGTTACTGTAATGGTTATCTAGAATGGAAGTTACCGTATTCTACACATTAACATAAATGTATGCTCTATCCATGTTTTCATCACAGTCAGAGAATGTCATCACTGACAGATTTCATGATACAGCATTTCAAAGGTACACAAAATATGTTTTGAAATCTAGACCAGCCTTTATACTAGCAGAAGCCTGTATATAACTAAGCCAACTAGACAGTGTATTCTGCAAGGTCAGAGGATAACAGGCCTCCTGTGTGACTCAGTATATACCGTAGTCTTTAGTAATCTGATCACATAGCAAAAACTGTTGTACCAGTCCGCCACACTTCATGTCTCTTGCCATCTACTGGCTTGATGCACTAAATATGAAATATAGATTTGAGATGATCAATGAGATGCCAATGATTTTAATACAGATTTAGTATGAAAATGTATGCAGCTTGAAAATGGACCAATCAAATCTTGCTAAGGTGGAATTCGATTAGTCAATTCTAAAGTTGCATATATTTGCATATAACATTTGTATAGTCCTGTTTTTTGTATAATCTGCATCTAATTCACCATGCAACTTGCAATTATCTACATCTAAGTCACCATCCCTTATAGCTATATGTACCATTACCTATCATTTTTAGTATGGTAAATGTAAGTTTTAGGAAGGGTTCACACTACCAGTGCTGCATAATATGTTGGTGCTTTATAAATACAATAAATAAATAACACTAACCAACCAAACTCATCCTTTCCAAAGACTAAAAGAAGAAGTTTATAACGCATTTAGCACATAAAAATATAGCCCTGGGAGATGACCTCCCAATCATTCGACAATCATGTGTGCTGAACTATTTGATCAATAAGAAATGTATTTAGTCCTTTTCACTAAAAATTGTCCAGGCTTAAAGTGAATCTGTAATGAAAAAAAAAAAAAAAAAACAGATATTCCCCTAAGGAGCAGGTGGTTTTGGGGCCTATAGAGCCTTCCCATTCTCCTCACGGTCCCCGCCTTCCCCTGCAGCCTTTACCATTTAAATGTAAAGCCGGGGGAAACCTCGGAAGTCTTCAGAAACACTGGGGCACCCGAAGACCGTAAGCTCTGTATTGTGCACAGTGTGGGAAAGAGAGCGCACGCGCGTGCACAGTATGAAGCAGCCCAGGCTTCCGAAGCCCACCCAACGCAAAAGAAAGCAGTAGCCGACCGATTGGTCAGAGACTGCTAACGGGGGAAGCTGCAGGGGGAAGGCAGGGATCATGAGGAGACCAGAAAGGCTCTATAGCAGAGTTCCCCAACCTTGTCCTCAAGGCCCACCAACAGTACATGTTTTTCAGTAAACCACACATAGTCACAAGTGGAGTAATTAGTGTTGCAGCAGAGCTGATTAACTACCTCTGTGGATTTCAACATGCACTGCTGGTGGGCCTTGAGGACAGGGCTGGGAAACACTGCTATAGGACCCAGCCTCTCCTTAGGTCAGGTATGTCAAACCGGTCCTACAAGGGGCGAGGTCCTCACACATTTTTGACACAGCTCGAATTAATTGATGGATCTGAATTAGGAAAGGTGTGGTCCATCAGGTAGAACACATTCCTCTCTTTCTCAGTCCATCCTAAACACTGGCATGGATCTGGCCCTCCAGGCCTGGATTTCGACATATGTGCCTTAGGTGAATATCTTTTTGTATTTTTATTTTCACTTCAAACTCCCTTTAACAGCACTCTGAAGAATTCAATCACATTTCCAAACATAAATCAGGAAATGGAAGGAGTGAGGGAGCTTACCGTGTAGGTGATTGCTGCCAACATTCCTATCAATGTCAAGGAACTAATGGAAAACGCCAAAGCATCCAAACCATCTGAAAAAGACAAAGCCTGGTATGTGGTGAAAAGTTATACAGAAAAAAAAACATTTCTGACATGATTAATGCTATCAATGCAAATTACTCAATCCATCTAATGTTTATACAAAATGTAAAATAAACATCTTTACTTTTGAAAATACAGGTAGTTGCTGAAAAATGTATTCCATACATATGGACTATAAACAAATGAGCCAATAATCCTATCCAAAGATCACAACAAACAACTCCTTAGGAGCACCTGTTTTGGTTTTTGCAACTGTTTTCAATTTGTCAGTACAACCATATGCTGAATAGGTTTAATTTTCCCATTTGCAGTACTGATTCTTTGCTCTTTTAACTAATGAAAAGTTCAGAAGGTGAAATGTGTGATCACATTCTGTACTCTTTGCAGAAGAGAGACTAGAGGCGGCAATACAGAGACACAGAGGCATGTAATTATGCACAGAACATGCCTCTGTGCTCTCTTACGATATAAAATACCCAGCTTGGGTACACTAAAGTATATCGGAGGTTAAAATACTTGAGTAAATAGTTTACATATATGTGTCCACAATATCATCCTGATGAGGACTGTGTCCTCCATTGCCCTCCACTCGGCTTTGTCTTTCTGCAAACAGGTTTGGACTAGGCCCTGAACCCTGGGTCAAGAAATGTGCAGTTTGTGCTGTTTAAGTCACATGTCCTCTTTATGCACTGCAGGCACGGCTTAACATGCACTACTGTGACCACGTGCCATGCTCAGGAGGCTGCCGGGAGGCCAAAACACAGCGTATGCAGCAAATATTGTATCGCGGTTTCCAACCCAGGGGGTTGGGGCCTAGTCTGCATACATTTTCAGAAGAACTGAGACAATCCTCGTCATGACGACATTGTGGAAACATATATGTAAACTATTTACTCAAGGATTTTCACCTCGGATATCTTTAGTATATTGGAAGTATCCCACTTTTGAAAGAGAGTCACAAAAGATAATCTAATGACGTTTATTTATAACTGTACTCAATTCTCTTAGCACCTGAGAATGTATGCCATCTGGGGCCAGTTTCTTAACAGTTTTGATATTTGTTTTCTTGTCTTTGCTTCTTCCTGTGTTAAGTACTTAATATTATGAGGGCTTGCTTGAATGTGCATGGAAATATACCCATGAAGTGGAAAAGGTTGAAGAGGAAGGTTAAGGCAGGTAAAATGGAAGATAATCAAGAAGTAATGAGGTAAGAGCAAATGGGGTCAGGGGTGAAGGTAGTGTGACAAGAGAGTGTGTTCAGTTAGGCAAAGGAAGATCGTTAAAGTGGATGTGAGATTTGGTGTCTAGGCTGCTGGGTGAAGCAATTTCTGATCTTGCAGATTTTGTCAATGTAGAATGAGATGCAGGGAGTAGGAGGTGGGGAGGGATATGAAGGTAAAGGAAAATAGTTTTGAATTTTGGGACTGCAAAGAGAATAAGGGAGGAATGTGACTACTGAGAGGGCCTGTATTTGTGTATGTAGAGTCTAGATATGCTCAAACCAAATGTTCTTACCCCAACACTTAGCTACCCAGGAGCAGTACTTTCATCTCCTCCGTAAGCTATGGTTCACAAAAGGTCCAGTGACACTGAACTGTGATGGAAGGAGATGCAGAATCAAAGGCAAATACTAAGTGTAGTAATAATCTGCAGCACAGAGAGTCTGGAGATCAAGGGTATTTCCACATGAGCGTGAGTAAACAGTGGGGTTGTACACTAACTAGGTGGAGGAAGAGTGAATTTGAGTGAAGTGTGTTTCGGACAGTGGAAAGGGGTTAATGAAGTTGGATAGGGAACAGTAGCACTTCAAGCATGTGACCGTCAAGAAGAGTCACAGCAGAGGACTACAGCGTGAGGTCAAGGAGGTGGTGAGTGAAGGAAACTTAAAAGCAAGAGAAGTTAGTGTCAATGGGGATGGTAAAACTCCCAAAAACGAATTAAGGAATGTCATTGGACCTAAAGAGTGAAAGCAAGCAGAGTTTCTTTACCCGGTTTTAAATATATCCCAGTGATATTCAAGCATACCCTTTACTGCAGAACAGTTTTATTGCTATGATAGGTTTTCAGTCGCTGTGCAGTCCAGGCCTAATAGCACACTGAAGACTTAAACTGCATTTGCATTTTCAGACAGAAAAGAGGAAATTGATGGTGTGGGGTTAATGGTGCTCACTCAACTGGCAGCAATATACTGTATTGCCTACAGTGGAGGAAATAATTATTTGACCCCTCACTAATTTTGTAAGTTTGTCCAATGACAAAGAAATGAAAAGTCTCAGAACAGTATCATTTCAATGGTAGGTTTATTTTAACAGTGGCAGATAGCACATCAAAAGGAAAATCGAAAAAATATCCTTAAATAAAAGATAGCAACTGATTTGCATTTCATTGAGTGAAATAAGTTTTTGAACCCCTACCAACCATTAAGAGTTCTGGCTCCCACAGAGTGGTTAGACACTTCTACTCAATTAGTCACCCTCATTAAGGACACCTGTCTTAACTAGTCACCTGTATAAAAGACACCTGTCCACAGAATCAATCAATCAAGCAGACTCCAAACTCTCCAACATGGGAAAGACCAAAGAGCTGTCCAAGGATGTCAGGAGACAAAATTGTAGACCTGCACAAGGCTGGAATGGGCTACAAAACCATTAGCAAGAAGCTGGGAGAGAAGGTGACAACTGTTGGTGCGATTGTTCGAAAATGGAAGGAGCACAAAATGACCATCAATCGACCTCGCTCTGGGGCTCCACGCAAGATCTCACCTCGTGGGGTGTCAATGGTTCTGAGAAAGGTGAAAAAGCATTCTAGAACTACACGGGAGGAGTTAGTGAATGACCTCAAATTAGCAGGGACCACAGTCACCAAGAAAACCATTGGAAACACATTACACCGCAATGGATTAAAATCCTGCAGGGCTCGCAAGGTCCCCCTCCTCAAGAAGGCACATGTGCAGGCCCGTCTGAAGTTTGCCAATCAACACCTGAATGATTCTGTGAGTGACTGGGAGAAGGTGCTAAGGTCTGATGAGACCAAAATAGAGCTCTTTGGCATTAACTCAACTCGCTGTGTTTGGAGGAAGAACAATGCTGCCTATGACCCCCAAAACACCGTCCCCACCGTCAAGCATGGGGGTGGAAACATTTTGCTTTGGGGGTGTTTTTCTGCTAAGGGCACAGGACAACTTAATCGCATTAACAGGAAAATGGACGGAGCCATGTATCGTGAAATCCTGAACGACAACCTCCTTCCCTCTGCCAGGAAACTGAAAATGGGTCGTGGATGGGTGTTCCAGCACGACAATGACCCAAAACATACAGCAAAGGCAACAAAGGAGTGGCTCAAGAAGAAGCACATTAAGGTCATGGAGTGGCCTAGTCAGTCTCCGGACCTTAATCCAATAGAAAACCTATGGAGGGAGCTCAAGCTCAGAGTTGCACAGAGACAGCCTCGAAACCTTAGGGATTTAGAGATGATCTGCAAAGAGGAGTGGACCAACATTCCTCCTAAAATGTGTGCAAACTTGGTCATCAATTACAAGAAACGTTTGACCTCTGTGCTTGTAAACAAGGGTTTTCCACTAAGTATTAAGTCTTTTATTGTTAGAGGGTTCAAAAACTTATTTCACGCAATGAAATGCAAATCAGTTGCTATCTTTTATTTAAGGTTATTTTTTCGATTTTCCTTTTGATGTGCTATCTGCCACTGTTAAAATAAACCTGCCATTGAAATGATACTGTTCTGAGACTTTTCATTTCTTTGTCATTGGACAAACTTACAAAATCAGTGAGGGGTCAAATAATTATTTCCTCCACTGTATATACAAGTCTGATTATTCCCATTGCTAGGCTTTCTGGGATCTGTAGTTCTGTTCAGGTTGGACATGTGACTAGGGTTGCAACGGTATGAAAATTGACGGTATGATAACCGTCAAAAAAAATACCGCGGTATGACGGTATCACGGTATACGGTATTGTACAATTATTCTCATTACAAATACCCTTATAAAAATGAGACAGTCAAATTTAAACAAACTCCTCTTTATTAAACCCTTAAGGGTTAGTGTCTGACCTCCTGTCATGCTTGAAACCAACAATACAAAAAGTAAAGGTCAATCCAAAATTCACAACAGAGCAATTTGCTATTTTGCTGGCTGTCATTCTTAAAGTGGACCTGAACTCTTGCATAGGACTGAAAAAACACATAGATAAATGCACCCTGTATGTATTTAGAGAGTTTAGCCTGTTTAATTCCCCCTCATTTGTGTCTAATGATGATTAAACTCTAATAATCACAAGTTGTAATCTGATCTCTCCCCTGTGTGTCACATGACTGCCTATGGCAAAGAGAGGGCACTAGGGCAGATAATAAGGCCATTTGAAAATGAGAAAGTACAGTATGTTATGTCTATCTGCTAAACTGTGCAGATTTATTTTAGGAATTGTATCAGGTTCAGGTATAACAAGGAAAAGGTTATCATGCTGTTGCATATCTTTTGGAGCACAGAGGAGAACGTTCTTCTGAGTTCAGTTCCACTTTAATTGGTTCTTAATCTTAACTTTTATTAACGTGTAATAAATTGCATGCCATGCATTGTATTATATTACAGCCAGAACCTGTCCTGAAGTCTTGTTGTGCACCATGCAATTTCCCATCAGACAGATGGGTCGACCTATAACTAGATAATTTCAGACAGATCCAATCAGATCTCCGATCGTATTCCTGAGCGATTTTCTGATCACTTAGATGATCAATGCAAATCAAACAGAAAAACGATCGGAAATCAGATCAGACCTGTCGGAAATTATCCAATTCGACCCATCTATCTGACATGAAATTGCATGGAAAACACCAAAAATACAATAATTAAAGGTCAATCCAATTGCCAACAGAGCAAGAGCAGAGCTGAGGGTAAATCTTCCCATGGAGAGTGACCCTTCCAACAGATCATGAGATTAACTAAAGTTCAATCCAAAATTGCCAACAACAGTTACAGGGCTAATTGACACTTTATGCCTGGCTGGCCCTGGGCTGGGTACCAGACTGACTGGTACTATTCAATGAGTAGTACACTATTACACACTAAAATGTGCACTGCAATTTCTCATCAGACAGATGGGTAGACCTATACTAGATAATTTCAGACAGATCCGATCGGATCTCCGATCGTTTTCCTGATTGATTTTCTGACCACTTGATCAATGCAAATCAATCAGAAAAACGATCGGAAATCAGATCAGACCTGTCGGAAATTATCCAATTCGACCCATCTATCTGACATGAAATTGCATGGAAACTTCCTGAGCATGCCCTAATCCATGGAAAACATCAGCAATACGATAAGTGAAGGTCAATTCAAAATTGCCAACAACAGTAAGTAAGTACACAGAGTCACTCACAGACACTTTATGCCAGGCCCTGGGCTTTGTGAGTACCAGTACCACCACCACCAGACTGGTATTCAATAAGTATATTACAGTCACTAAAGTTGTGCACCATGCAATTTCCCATCAGACAGATGGGTCGACCTATATTAGATAATTTCAGACAGATCCGATCGGATCTCCGATCGTTTTCCTGATTGATTTTCTGACCACTTAGATGATCAATGCAAATCAATCAAAAAAACGATCGGAAATCAGATCAGACCTGTTGGAAATTATCCAATTCGACCCATCTATCTGACATGAAATTGCATGGAAACTTCCTGAGCATGCCCTAATCCATGGAAAACATCAGCAATACGATAAGTGAAGGTAAATTCAAAATTGCCAACAACAGTAAGTAAGTACACAGAGTCACTCACAGACACTTTATGCCAGGCCCTGGGCTTTGTGAGTACCAGTACCAAACCCACCAGACTGGTATTCAATAAGTATATTACAGTCACTAAAGTTGTGCACCATGCAATTTCCCATCAGACAGATGGGTCGACCTATATTAGATAATTTCAGACAGATCCGATCGGATCTCCGATCGTTTTCCTGATTGATTTTCTGACCACTTAGATGATCAATGCAAATCAATCAGAAAAACGATCGGAAATCAGATCAGACCTGTCGGAAATTATCCAATTCGACCCATCTATCTGACATGAAATTGCATGGAAACTTCCTGAGCATGCCCTAATCCATGGAAAACATCAGCAATACGATAAGTGAAGGTCAATTCAAAATTGCCAACAACAGTAAGTAAGTACACAGAGTCACTCACAGACACTTTATGCCAGGCCCTGGGCTGAGTGAGTACCAGTACCACCACCACCAGACTGGTATTCAATGAGTATATTACAGTCACTAAAGTTGTGCACCATGCAATTTCCCATCAGACAGATGGGTCGACCTATACTAGATAATTTCAGACAGATCCGATTTCCTGATTGATTTTCTGACCACTTACATGATCAATGCAAATCAATCAGAAAAACCATCGGAAATCAGATCAGACCTGTCGGAAATTATCCAATTCGACCCATCTATCTGACATGAAATTCACATTCACAACTCATCATGAGAGTCGGAGATTAACATGTATTTGTTTAGGCCAGGTTATGGTGAAGAAATGTAAGCATGTTGAGAGTTTCAGGGCTCATCCTTGACCGCTGAGGAGACAGGATATGTCCGCTGGTACTAAAGATTCTCTCTGAAGGCACGCTTGTTGCAGGTATGCAGAGATACTTTCTTGCCACATTTGCCAGAAGAGGCATTTCTTGCCTATGCATTTTCCACCAAGAAAGAGGGTCAGCGTCACTGCTGATAGTAGGAAGAGATATGTACATGGACACTTCGGACAGCACTTTTTCATGAATGTTTTCATTTCCTAATGTTGCCTTGTTCTGCCGGGATGATGTGATTCGCTGTAGCAACCCAGATAGACCCTTCTCTTTCTTAGTGGTGGTGGTGGTACTGGTACAACTGGTAGTGCTACGGCTTTCTGTTCCCTCTGCTCCTTCATTTACTGGAGTGGATTCTTCTAGTGAGTGTGACATTGGTGCAAGATTCTCAGCTTCTTCAATACATGCCTCAACTGTGTCATCCAGGTTTTTACAAAAGCTTCTCTTAAATCGCGGATCTAGTAAGCAGGAGATGTGCAACACACGTTGCATTGACTCTGTGTATCTCCCTTCTAGCAAGTCTTCCCTCATTATAGTCTTCATCTGTGAGGTAAGTATGCTGTCTTCAGTTTGCTCCTTAAGGATTTCATTGCCAATGTGCTCAAGTATTGGTGTGAGTGAGGACAGTGTGACCCGTTTCTCAGAGGCAAGGGCATCAGTGAGCTCATGAAGTGGTTGAAGAATCTTGTTGACATTCTCAAGAGTGGCAATGTCGCTGTCTTTTGGCATGAGGTGCCATGTACCTCGGTCAATGGCCAGCACTGCGCAGACAGCCTGTTGCTGTTCCAGGAACCTGGAGATCATCTCAAATGTAGATCCCCACCTTGTTACCACATCATGGATTAGGGCATGCTCAGGAAGTTCCAGGTCTGACTGTTTCTTTTTTAAATCTCTTTTCTTTTTCCAACTCCTAGAAAAACCCTGTACTAAATGTCGGCAGGCTCTGACAGCTGATTCTACCCTTTGCATTTTCAAGACTTTGTTAATGGCCAAATTTAAATTGTGTCCAAAACATGTGAGCCAAACACAAGGGAACTCTAAAAAGGCCTTCTTCATATTTGACGCGTTGTCTGTAGTAATTCCACACAGGCTTTCCTTTGGAAGATTCCAATCTTGGAGAATGTTGTCAAACATTTCAGAGATGTGTTCTGCAGTGTGGTCTTCTGGAAAAAAGAGAGTCTCCAAGCAATGACATATCAGTTTCCAATCTGAAGAGAGGTAGTGGACTGTAAAACTAATGAATGGTTCCCCTCCTCCACTGCTACTGGTCCACAGGTCTGTGGTGACTGCATACCACATAGCTTCCTTCAGCTGTTGTTCAACACTGGATCTCACTTCTTTGTACATGCGAGGTATTTCATTACTGGAAAAGTATGTTCTTGATGGCACCTTGTACAGTGGGATGGCCTTTTTCATCAGGTGTAGAAAGCCAGGTTTTTCCACTAATCTTAAGGGCATCATGTCCTTGGCAATGAAGTATGCCACAGCACGGTTCAAATCTTTGGCTTGTTTAGACTTGGGGTCTAATTTTGTTCCCTTTATAAATGACTGCATGACAGTTGGTTGAACAGTGCTGGAATATTCAGTCTTCTTAGCTTCATCCTACAGAAAGAAGAAACAATTACCACAAAATCACTCACTAAAATATGTATATATAATTTACATTTAAAGTAAAGCAGAGACAAAGCATCCTCATGTTTTTTACCATATTAGTGGGAAGTTGGAACATTAGAGAAAACACCTACCCTGGCCTGCTCTCTGTTTCATTATTTACTGTTCATTCAGATTGCTTCTGATCAGCCCATGAGCCCTGATAAAATCCCAGACTGAGCATTCAGTCTGGCTTTGCTATAATGACTCAGGCACAGGCAGATAATGATTCATGAGCAGCAGAGCCACAAGGGGAAGGGGGCAGGCTTAGGCTTGAAAAGACAGCACAGAAAAGAGACTCACCTATAAAGATTCCTGAACAAAGACAGACTGAACAGTGCTCAGACAGTCGGGGTCTCTGGAATTTTATCAGGGCTGATAAGAAGCAAGCTGACAGTAAATAATGAAACAGAGAGCAGGTCAGGGTGTTTTCTCTAATAATGTTGCAACTTTTCCACTGATATATGTTAAAAAAACGTAAAATACATGAGGGTGCTTCGTCTCTGGTTGCACAGGCATGCACAGGCCTAAAAGTTAAAGTACACAGCAATAATGCAGCATTGATAAAAAATTAGGCAGTGAGGAAATTGAAATGGGAATGGATGGATACATACCTTGCTATGTTGTAGAGAGTGAGACACAGAGGGATGGTGTTCTCGGAGATGAGCAAACATGTTCGAGGTGTTTCCTCCTTTGGCAGCCACTTTTCGCCCACAATTGCGACATACTGGAAATCCGTCCTCCATGACAAAGCCACGGTCGTTTTTGGGATATCCAAAATGTTCCCATGCTGCAGATTTGACTTTTTTATTTGGTGGATGGAGCAGGATTCTTTCTGCCGTTTGCTGTGGCTCTGTTGCCTGCATGCTTTTGTGTAGCTCAATTTCCTCTTCCTGCATATTACTTCTTCTGTGCATCTTAGGATCAGCATCCTGCATATTTCTTGACTCAGCTGGCTGCATTTCTGATGCCTCAGCCTGCATGATCTGTGGCTGGTGGAAATCCTCCTCAGGAAGCATTCTGCAGTGCAATTCTCTTTTACAACTATCTTATTGGTGGCACCGTGGCAGTGGCAGTGGCACAAGGACTGGGAGAGATCAAATTACAACTTGTGATCAGACGAGCTTATGCACAGCACAGGTGGTAGTCAGACTCAGTCTCAGAGATGATGACACATTGGGGATCAAATGACTTGCTTGCACTCACACAGGCTAAACTCTCTAAATACATGCAGCAGGTGCACCGTGCAGCCAGGGTCTGCTTTCCTAGCTGGCTCAGGCTGGCAGTGGCAGGCAGGCCCAGGCCCCAGAGTCAGACACAGTGGGGGAGGCTCTCAGGCGGCAGGCCATGAGGTCAGGTGGGGCTGGATGCATACCCTTAAGGTGGTGGTGGTGGCGAATTGGCGTTGGCGTGGCGATGCCCTTATTTTTTCCTTTAGGGTGGCTCTAGGGCGTTTCCCCCTTGCCTTACTTTGTTGCTGGCCTGGCTGGAAATATGGCTCCCTCCTGGGTCGTACAAGCTACG
Source organism: Hyperolius riggenbachi (assembly GCF_040937935.1). Taxonomy (NCBI): domain Eukaryota; kingdom Metazoa; phylum Chordata; class Amphibia; order Anura; family Hyperoliidae; genus Hyperolius; species Hyperolius riggenbachi. Next base: position 232,981,777 of record NC_090649.1, read on the forward strand.
CAGCGGCAGTACGCAGCACTCACAGACTCTGGGCGGGAAGGCAGGAGGAGGAGTACGTGCCTACGTGGTGCGTAGATGCGTGTGCGCTCCAGCCGCTAGGGGAGCAGCGTTTAAATTACATGCCGCGGTCGCGGCAGGTCGCACTCGCGTCATCATTACAGGACGCGTACGCAGCCAGCGCCTGACGTCAACCCGGAAATAGGGCAAACCGGTATTTCGGAAATGTGCACGGTACGGTTACCATGTAAATTAATACCGCGATATATCGTGAAACCGGTAAACCGCGGCAACCCTACATGTGACACAGCAGATGAAGTTCCTCTTTTCACTCATCACTAAGTACAGAACAGTGCTTCTGCTAAACTTTTAATCCAATACTGCTTAAAGTGGACATGAATTTTGCACATGACAGAAGGAAAACAGAGAGAAATGCACGTATGTATTTAGAGAGTTTAGCCTGTCTAATTCCCCCTCATTTGTGTCTAATCAAAAGTTGTAATCGGATCTCCCCCTGTATCACATGACTGCCACGTCAGAGATGGCAGATAAGCCCATTTGAAAGCACTGGGTGTTAACAAAATGTCTGCTTCCATGAATCAGGAAGTAGAAAAAGTGCAGATTTATTTTAGGATTTGTATCAGCTGTAACAAAGAATTTTTTTTGTTTAAAAGTTATTATGCTGTTGTGTAGCTTTTAGAGCAGAGAGGACTCAGGCCTGCTCTAAAACTGCCTGTCCTCATGTAAAGTTTGCAGACCAACATTTGGAAATGTATCTTGGTCATACAAGCATTTTATTTATTGTGGCATAAATACATTACCACTTTTATGTTTTGCATGCAAATGACAACATTTTTTTGCACAGACCTACAGATTATACTAAGCAGCAGCAAAAAACAAACAATATGTTATTAAATATTATTCAAGTTGCCACAATTAATGATTCACAGGTAGATGAAAAGATAATGAAGAATAAAAATGCAAACCGTTTAATGGATAAATAATACTTTTAAATAAAGTAGGATTATGTACAATTCACACATTAACCATTTAATGACACACTAACGTATTAAAACGTCATGCTTTACCCTATTAACGGCAACATGACGTTTTAATACGTTGCGCGTACCAGCTACCGCCGCAGTTTCCGTCGGGACCTCATGCTGAGTGATTGAGGAAGAGGACCGAGCGGTCCTCTACCCAATCGCAGTGCCTGGAGTGAATGGACGTGATCGCGAACAGTGGCTACGTCCATTCAAGAAAACAGGAAATTGTTACAGTTAAATTAAGTGTAAAAAAATGTAACACTTCCTATAACGAAGTGGCCAAAAAGTATATTACACATACAAACAAATACATATACATTATTAATAAAATTAATAAAATTACACTTCCAACCCTCCAGCTCCCCCGAAAAAAAACGCTTGTAAAAAAAATCAGCTTAAAATAAATAAATAGCTGCCTTAGGGACTCAGCTTTTTTAATCTATATTTTAAGGGAAAATTAATTTTAATTTATTACATAGGGGCTTATAATTACAGTGGCTTGCAAAAGTATTCGGCCCCCTTGACGGTTTCCACATTTTGTCACATTACTGCCACAAACATGAATCAATTTTATTGGAATTCCACGTGAAAGACCAATACAAAGTGGTAAACACGTGAGAACTGGAAAGAAAATCATACATGATTCCAAACATTTTTTACAAATCAATAACTGCAAAGTGGGGTGTGCGTAATTATTCAGCCCCCTGAGTCAATACTTTGTAGAACCACCTTTTACTGCAATTACAGCTGCCAGTCTTTTAGGGTATGTCTCTACCAGCTTTGCACATCTAGAGACTGAAATCCTTGCCCATACTTCTTTGCAAAACAGCTCCTGCTCAGTCAGATTAGATGGACAGCGTTTGTGAACAGCAGTTTTCAGATCTTGCCACAGATTCTCGATTGGATTTAGATCTGGACTTTGACTGGGCCATTCTAACAAAATGGATATGCTTTGTTTTAAACCATTCCATTGTTGCCCTGGCTTTATGTTTAGGGTCGTTGTCCTGCTTGAAGGTGAACCTCCGTCCCAGTCTCAAGTCTTTTGTAGACTCCAAGAAGTTTTCTTTCAAGATTGCCCTGTATTTGGCTCCATCCATCTTCCTATCAACTCTGACCAGCTTCCCTGTCCCTGCTGAAGAGAAGCACCCCCAGAGCTTGATGCTGCCACCACCATATTTGACAGTCGGGATGGTGTGTTCTGAGTGATGTGCAGTGTTAGTTTTCTGCCACACATAGCGTTTTGCATTTTGGCCCAAAAGTTCCATTTTGGTCTCATCCGACTAGAGCACCTTCTTCCACATGTTTGGTGTCCCCCCCACATGGCTTGTGGCAAACTGCAAACGGGACTTCTTATGCTTTTCTGTTAATGGCTTTCTTCTTGTCGCTCTTCCATAAGAGCCAACTTTGTGCAGTGCACGACTAATAGTTGTCCTATGGACAGATTCCCCCACCTGAGCTGTAGATCTCTGCAGCTCGTCCATGGGCCTCTCGACTGCATTTCTGATTAGCGCTCTCCTTGTTCGGCCTGTGAGTTTAGGTGGACGGCCTTGTCTTGGTAGGTTTACAGTTGTGCCATACTCCTTCCATTTTTAAATGATCGCTTGAACAGTGCTCCGTGGGATGTTCAAGGCTTTGGAAGTCTTTTTGTAGCCTAAGCCTGCTTTAAATTTCTCACTAACTTTATCCCTGACCTGTCTGGTGTGTTCTTTGGACTTCATGGTGTTGTTGCTCCCAAGATTCTCTTAGACAACCTCTGAGGCAGTCACAGAGCAGCTGTATTTGTACTGACATTAGATTACACACAGGTGCACTCTATTTAGTCATTAGCACTCATCAGGCAATGTCTATGGGCAACTGACTGCACTCAGACCAAAGGGGGTTGAATCATTACGCACACCCCACTTTGCAGTTATTGAGTTGTAAAAAATGTTTGGAATCATGTATGATTTTTGTTCCACTTCTCACATGTACACCACTTTGTCTTGGTCTTTCATGTGAAATTCCAATAAAATTGATTCATGTTTGTGGCAGTAATATGACAAAATGTGGAAAACTTCAAGGGGGCCGAATATTTTTGCAAGCCACTGTATGGCCAGAACAAAAAAACATATTTCAAAATAATATATTGTCGCCATACATTGTGATAGGGACATCATTTAAACAGTTGAATAATCGGGACAACTGGGCAAATAAAATGTGTTGGTTTTATTTAAAGGAGAATGTTTAATTTTAAAACTATAATGGCTGAAAACTGAGAAATAATTATTTCTGTATTTTTGTATTTTTCCCATTAAAACGCATTTAGAATAAAAAAATTCTTAGCAAAATGTACTACCCACAGAAAGCCTAATTGGTGGCGGAAAAAACGAGGTATAGATCATTTTCTTCTGATAAGTAGTAATAAAGTTATTAGGGAATAAAAGGGAGGAGCACTGACTGGTGAAAATTGCTCTGGTCCGTTAGGGAAAAAACCCTTGGGGGTGAACTGGTTAAGCAGAGCAGCTATAGTTGTGGTGTACAACAAATGACAGCAGTTAAAGCTTAGTGAACAGGAAAACCGCCTAAAGTTTTGAAGTAATGTCAGACTGACATCTCTGGATCAAATGGCTGATATTTCCAAAGGTAATTTCTCTGGATCGGCTGCATCAAATATGAAAAGTTTATAATTTATTGCCTCTATTCACCATTACTAACAATGAAAAATATTGAAGTGTGAACTAGAGGTTTCAAGCAAGACAGAACTGAAAATAAACCCAGGGCCGGTTCTAGACTTTTTGCTACCCGAGTCAAACTTGTAAGGATTTGCCTCCCCGATCTGGAATGATCACCCAGGACCCGACAATTTACTATGCTTCATTTAATGTTCTCACATGACATGCTGCAGCTCAACACAGTAAGCACACTGACTGGCTATGGGTCTGACAAACAAACTGCTCACCCTTAGCAACTCCATTACTCCTCAGTCAGGGCAGCAGTGCCTCCTCCTCCCTTTTGCTGTGCAAGTCAAATGAAACACTTCTGCTCTCTTGCCTCCCCCCCCCCCCCCTCCTCACTCACTGTCAGACTCCTCACACCACACTGCAAGCTGCTTTTTCCCTAATGATGCCCTCTTCACCTAACTCACTTTCCTCTGGATTCTCCTACTACACTGACTGCATGCTGTTAGTGTAAATACAGTACAAAAATGCTGCCCCAGTAATCTCTACCGCCTGATGCAAATGTATCACCTTGCTTCATGAGAACCAGCCCTGAATAAACCCAGGACAGGAGATAGCTGTATGTGTAGTAGCAATGCTATACAGAGCTTTCCTGGAGTCTCAGATTCTTTATTTACACTAAAAAGTGCCAGTTGCCAGTCTGTCAAGCTGATGTTTTGGGGTCTGTAGTTCCTGAGCCACGAACCTACAATTTGCGTACTCATCTGGACTTATTTTTGCCCTGCGACTAACACTGAAAGTATCACAGATGCATCACATCTAATGTTAGATGGTTCGCATCAATCAGCAAAGCGCCCAAAATGCAGCACAGAGGTAGCTCTACTTTTAATAGCATCTGTATATGCAAACGTGTCTGCAAGTTGGACTTCTAGACAGTGTGATACATGGCATCATTAAGTCTATAAGATAAAAACTTTGCACATCACAAGCATTCAAAACTTCCTGCCATCACGGCAATGTGTCAGCACTGAATGTGTTACTACATGCCTTACCTAGTGTGGACAAATGTTACCTTCTGCCTCCTCATATTAATCATCCATGAGAAAGAAAGCTACCTTCTACTACTTTCACTCCTAAGGGTACCTCTTCCCCTATATTATATAGTGAGAACAAAGATCTTACTGCAGAAACTCTGCAACATCAACCTGCTTGATATTTAGGTTATCTTTACGTTAAAAAAACCCCCACACAAACCATTTTTTCCTCCCTTTGTCTTTGTTGTGTTCCACATACCAACATAACCTTGTTTTTACCAGTACACAGTGTCATCTCTCCTTGCTGGCCAGAGCTGCAGAATGTGATGCCATCTTACTCATTTCCCAGAAGGCATCTGTCACTTTCAAACACAAATGGCTCCTCTCTGCCTCAAAACGTACTTGAGAAAAGTAAGCTTAAGGTGCCCATTAACTATACAATTCCCCGGAAGACCGATCATTTGATTTAATCGAAATGATTGATCGGAAGTGATCAATGGTGCCCACTAACGACAGGAAAACTATTAACCAATCCAATCAAATTGATGTAACCAGTTTTTCAAATCAATTAGTTTTCCTTCTGTCAGTGAGCCCTAACGATCATTTCCATTACATCCTTCTGATCGATCCTCTGGGAAATTGTATGGTCACCAAAATGGACTGAAAATTTCATCAGATGTGAAAATAAAACTAAAAAAAAAATATTTCTGTGGTGATGCAAACTCCTGCATGCACAGGTACCTCTACACCATGCTGTGACTTACAGTATCAATACACAGAGAATGACTGGAGAACAATGTGGTCTCCAATCAGGTAATCACTAAGATTAATCAAAAGCCGTAAAAAAAAAAAAAAAAAAAAAAATCACTCTCCATTTAGAGTACAATACAAGGCAATGGCAAAATATTAAATTGACCATGAAAAAAAAATAAAAATAAGAGTAAGGGTTTTGGAAGTAGTGTTTGCCAGTTTCCCATGCGACAGTGCTCACCAAGAGTGTGAGAAGGTGGGCAACCACATACTACCAAACCAAATCCACATTTGAACTTTAAGCATTTAAATCTGAGCGTTACAGATGGAGCTTTATGGCTACTTTTTTCCTCCACTTATACATTGACCATGCACATAGTAGGGGTTGGGGACCTGCAATCATGATAACAGTTTCCTTATGCTGGGTACACACTGTGCGTTTTTCCAATCGATTTCCAATTCGGTTCGGTTATCTTCTCTTATCTATTTCCATTCACTTCTATGAGAAATCGATCAGAAAAACAATCGGAAATGTCAGAAATTATCTATCGAACCATCCATCTAACGCAAAATTGTATGGTGTGTACCTAGGATAAAACTCAATATTCTATCAGCCATCTTATAAACTAACACATGGCTGAAATCCAATACTCTAAATCAAGGAAACGAGATATAGGACATTCTTCAGGTAGGACAGTTAGAACTCTTTACAGTAGCCATGAACATACTATCAGCCTGATTTGAAGATACCCTGCAACGAAGAAAACCTCCCCTGGGGGGTACTCACCTTGGGTGGGGGAAGCCTCCGGATCCTATTGAGGCTTCCCCTGTCCTCCTCAGTCCTACGGCAGTGGTGATAAAGCTCCTCGAACAGCGGGGATGTAAATATTTACATTTCCTGACTCCAGCAGGGGCGCAGTGTCAGTTCTCCGCCTCGAAGATGGGCGGAAATAGCCGATCGCTGTCGGGCCGCTCTACTGCGCAGACGCAAGTCGCCTGCGCAGTAGAGCGGACCCAACAGAGATCGGCTATTTTTGCCTATCTCCGTGCGCAGAGCAGCAACAGCGCCCCTGCTGGAGCCAGGAAAGGTAAATAAATCAGCGCTTGTCAGGCTTGTCGAGGGAGGATTCCGGGACACTTCGGGGGAGCCAGTGCTGGACTGCCTGCAGCTACAGGGGTGAGGGGAAGCCTCATTGGGACCCTGAGGCTTCCACGTCCCTAGGTAAGTACCCCCCAGGGAACTTTTTTTTTGTTTTTTTCCTCACACAAGCCACCTACATGAAGTTGTGAAAAACAGAATAGAATTGGTTGGTATACATGTTTTTGAGAAGCCAACATAAGAGAAATCTGACCTCTAAAGCTATCTCTAAGACAAAAATGTGTGTCCCCTGAAACAATTTTAGAACTAGCATCAGGCTTTTATTCTTGCCTACGTAATGGAATTTGCCTCACACTTTCAGTCAGGGGTATCTTAATCAATGCACTGGATACAAAACAGCAATAGACACCTGAGAGTAACTTAATTATTGTATTTGTTCCTGTGCAGATTTCACTCTTCTTTTCAGGGTGGTCTGTCAAGTTCACAATGAATAATTAAAAAAAAAACAGACAACTGACATTTAAGGACTAAGTTCCACTTTAAGCATTTAACATATTTGGAAGATGTAATTTGGATTTTTTAATTGTCTATTTACTTAACCCACCATTTCAATGGGAAACAAATGAGAATTGTGTGTGTTGATTTATGAATGCGCAAAAGAGAGAGACTGCTACTCAAAATGTATTAAAAAAAGTGCAATGACAGCTTAATTAAGCTGTGACCAGGGTGGAAACTCACATTACTTTTAATGGCAGTAGTTTATGAATAAACTGACCATCCAAGTGGGGCATGGAGAGAATCCGTTTTATTATTTAAATTTACAGCAACTCATAAACCATCTGGTGGGTCAGCTCTGAAATTGCTGTTTTCCTTTATCTAATTGTTTTCAAATATACTTCTTTCCATTCTAACAGATTTGATGAAGTAAAGGAGGAAATAATGTTTGTCTTTTTAATTGGCATCTTGATATGGTTACCAGGAGTACTACAGCTAAAAACTTTTACTCTTTATACGTTTGAAAGTGCAGAAAATAAAAAATAAAGGACAATTGAAAGTTTGCATGGAATTAGCTGTGGCAATTAACTGAATGTACCTTGATAAATACAGTTGCTTATTTTTTACAATTCTCATTTAGATACTATTAGTCAAAGTTTTCTCATAGTAAAAAAAATTAAAATTACCCCATCCTGATTTATATTCTTAACTTTATCAATGAAGCTGGCATAATGAATCAATGTTAGACGTTTTTCTTCATCTGTGTAAAGAGCAGTAACATCAACTGCTATCCCACAGTGCTCTAGGGCAGAAGGCAGATTAATATCATTGCCTAGGCTAGACATCACTGGGATGGCATAGTTACATATCAATATACAACTATATCCTATACAATAAAACCCCTCTGTCCCTGCGTCCTCCTGTGTGATGCTTTTGCCTTACCGCGCATGCGCAGCACGCGGGCGGCCGTTGGGACAGCAGGAGGATGGGGCCAGGGGGGCGGACATGCGCGCTGAGTGGGGTTGTGAGGTCAGAGGCCTAGCGGCCGTTATTGTAATGGGCCTTAGGTCTAGTATAGATGTAAGAAGCATTTCTGATGCTAAAACCAAACTATTTATTGATAGGATTTCTTATGTTCCACTATTATTTTATGGGTCCTCTTTAAACACTTCCCCTCCCCGGGGACGAGTAACTACGTCCCTGCAAATTCCCATATATACTTGCAGGGGCATATCTACTACGTCCCTTGCTGCTGCGTGATCCCGCTCGTTACCACCGCCGATCGTTAGCCGGGAGATCAATGAATGGGAACACAGTTCCGATTCATTGATCTAAGTCGCCGTGTGAATGACCGCCACTGTCTATGAGACGGAGTCATCATTCACAAAAAATGATACTTCTACATCCACGCATAACTTCCTCTTTGCATAGTAATACTATGCATAGGGAAGGTGTGCACAAGGACATGTTGTGGCCAAATAGTAAAATTACATCTAAAAACCATTTTTGTCCACGAACAGACTTGTTTCCGTTTGGAATTACCCCTTACCTTCAACACTCCCCAATAGTTACTATAAAAAAAAATGTGTAAGGAAAAAAAATACATAAATAGTTACAGTAGGGACTGAACTTTAATAGTTATGTCAAGAGGATATATTACTGTTCCATTATAAATTATGGGCTTGTAATCAGTGATGGACGCAAAACTGAAAAACTGCACCTTTATTTACAAATAAAATACTGGCGCCATACATTGTACTAGGGAAAATTTTTAAACGTTGCAATAACCGGGACAAATGGGCAAATAAAATGTGTAGGTTTTTATTATGGTAGCAAGTATTATTTCAAAACTATAATGGCCTAAAACTGAAATACAAAACGTGACTTTAATGTGAAAAAAGCATGCAAAAAAAAGTAACCCTGCCTTCGAACTGTTGGGTGAGCCCGACTCGTCCATACCAGTTTCAGCCATTTTTCCCTGGACGAGTCAGGCTCAGCCATATTGCCAAAGAGGTTAAGTAATAAAACTGCATGGGGGGGGTTTGAGGGAGAAGAACCAATTAAACTTACGACTGCTGCCCAGTTCCTCAAATATGATCTTGATCTTCTCAAACTCTGTGATGTTTTTATTTGTAGGAATATCCAAAGGAGCAAAGGCACTAGATAAAGCAAAGAAGATAATGTGTAAACACAATAATATACTACATAAAAAGCAAATCTGTACTCAAAATACAATACAAGGAAAAACACATACAAAGGTTCAAATAGTCAAAGTTTCTGCAGCAATCTGGCAAATTTCAACTTAGTTTTTTACTATTACAGTTTGTTTAGGAACCCCATGACTTGTAAGTTTAGGATAGCTCAATGAGAAGCTATTTTTTTTCTGGTTCACATCCAAACATAATGCAAATTGTATGCAGCTTTCAAACTGACTAATTAGATGTAATTTTTGTTGATTTGCATAAGCCCAGTTGCAAGGTACATACAACATGCATTATATTTACATGCACTTTAGACAATTTTCAGATGGAGGCTGTCTTTTTTAACAGTCCTAAACAGTGCCAGCTACATGCCTGTTAAAGAGACTATACAGGGTAAACTACACATTGTACAGATCCTCTTCCCAGAGAAAGTTATAATGACCTCCCGGGTCCATTTCCTGTAACTCACTCTTCTAGTACCCGATGGATTCCGATGCTTAGCCCCCCCCACCCATTTCAGATGAGTGCCATGGCACTCTCTATACAAGATGGAGAGTGCCACAGAAACACCACAGCATCTTTCTGAAAGGGGGCAGGGCTAAGCACCAGAAGGCGGTGCAAACACGGACTCAAAGAGTGTGTTACAGGAAATAGACCTGGAAGGTAATTGTAACTTTCTCTGGAAAGAGGATCTGTTTAAGTGTTTAAGTTACATTGTAAAGTCTCTTTAAGCGGATTTTGGATCTAGCAGAAGCCAAATCACAAACCTGCAATGTGCACGCAGCCAATGTAAACAAATCACCTGGACTACATAATTCTGCACAGTAACTGTAACTTAGTAAAATTAGCATCTCTTGTGCCAGGAATCTTTGCTAAACGCTCATGGCCTTGAAGTAGTCAAAGTAACTTCATCAATGCAAATGGGTATTCTGCTGTCCATGGATGAAACATGAGCATGAAAGACAAAAGGAGGAAGCGAGGTGGCCAGACAAGGGAGATCTCTCCGCTACCAAATACTCTACAGGGGCTCCAGGAGACCACAAATCAGTGGGGGAGAGGAGAGGGAAACAAACACAAAACCCAAGGGTCTCAGAACAAAACATTCCGCAGAGATCACCTACTAAAGATGTCACTACTAGTGATACATTTAAGTGCATAAATCGAGGGAGGAAAACATTTTACAATAAGCAAACACTGAATCATTTATATTAAGGTAATATTGTAAAATGACAAAATGATTACAATATTTTCACTACATTTACTTTTTAATGCGCCAGTGTTTTATGAAAGCACATGAGGCACTGTTTCTACATATACAATTAACTACCTCGAGTTTATTTTCCGTTCAAACTTGCTTTAATCACTACTGCGATTATAAAATGTCCATACTTAAATGCAATGCTTTGGAATTGCATGTTTTGTGAATGGTGTCTTATGTGTAATAAGTGGGAATTTTGTTATCCCTATTCATAGGCTGTACATGCAGTTTGCACCACATACTAAGCACTGTGCGGTGCATTGCAAAATTAGTAAGAGCGTATTATCTCATATAGACATTGACATGTTTTGGATCCAGTATTATTTGCTTAATACATTAGATGGTATTGATTTGACAGTGCCGACTGAATGCTTTTCAGCACCCTGCAATGCAGGTGGCATTAGCCAGAGTACAGTAGCTCTTTTACCGGTCTGTGGTATATTTAGGATATTTGTACTAGTACTTTACAGCAGATTTGGCTCATACAGTTTCCATACACTGATGTTTTGGGCCCATTCACACTAAAGCGATTAGAGGCCTTTTACCACTTATCGCCAAAGAGCTAGCGCTCTGTACAGGCTAGTGCAATAGAAACTATATGGCAGTGATCTCACGGTTGCCAATCGCGGGCGTTTCGTGATTAGCAGCAATCGCAAACGCGTTGCATGCAGCATTTTTTGATAATTCGGGAGCGATTTCAATTCGCATGCTATAGAAGCCCTAATAGCAATCGCACCGCAAACGAGGATTTTACCGCGATAATCGCCTTTTTCAAATGTGAATGGGTCCTTTGTGATTTGTTGAGAGATTTATTTCATGGGCCTCGATTCATAAAGCATTCCCACATGTGGAAATGCTGAAAACAGCTCACTTTACTGACCACATAGCAAAATCTGTATTCATAAAGTCTTTTTCCGCATGAAAAGCCGACATTCGCGTGCAGAGTGATAAATCACCGCCTTGCGCGGTGATTATCTAAACAAAAGTAACAAATGTCAATTCATAAAGATTAGAGGAAGCGGTATGCAGATGGGGATTACCGATACCTCTGATGTGGCGAGAAGCGTGCGGAATACATTGCAGTGACTGGGACAGACCTCCCAAGCAGCAGCAGAGAGAACACCACACGGAGGGACTCGGCCAGCTTCTCCTGTTTCCGCATGCATACCGACAGCGGTGTTTCCCCGCTCGAATTTACCTTACCGACAGCACTTTTATGAATCGAGGCCATTGTCTTCATCTACTTCCTTTACTGAGAAACCTATAGTCCTACAGTGCATCCAGAAAGTATTCACAAGTGCATCCAGAAAGTATTCACAAGTGCATCACCTTTTCCACATTTGGTTATGCTACCTTATTCTAAAATGGGTTAAATTATTTTTTCCTCTGAATTCTACATGCAAAACCCCATAATGACAATGTGAAAAAAAATTACTTGAGGTTTTGTCAAATTTACTTACTACTTAGCCACCATATTGCCCATGTTTAAACCCTGGACTTACAAACTTTACAAAGCTACACACCAGTGCCAGCTAGGTCTGAATTGTGTTTATTTAATGTCCTGCTAAATCTACAAGTACCATAGTACACATTAGTCAGTAGGGATTGTCAATGAGGTGCACATAAATTTGAGATGATTGAGAATGATGCAATTATGATACATTGTGCTTTTGAATAATGCTTATCTTTATTAAAATGTAATTGGACTAATTAAGTCTTGCAGGTAAAGCATGTGATTGGTCCAAATTCAAGCTGCATGGATTTGCATAAACATTAACAACTTAGAAATATTTGCATATTTCAAGGCAAGTAAAAATTTGGCACTGACAAAAAAGTTGTACTACACGCTTTTAGACATCTTTGGCAAGGAAATATGAGGAAACAAAAATTCCTAGAGATAGGGATGAGCTCCAGATGAAATCCAAATGAATTTCATTCAGATTTCATCCTTCTAATTAGTGCAGCTGAGCAGGTGTGTGCAGAGGGGAAGGGGTTAAACTTACCCAGCAGCCTTTTTTTCTATCCTGTCCCACTCTGCGTTCCAAGCCGCATGACTACAAACAATTCCTCCTTCCGGGTTGAAGGAGGAAGCGTAGTAGTCACGTGACGTGGCTTGGAATGCAGCGTGGGACGGGTTAAAGAAGAAGGCTGCTGGGTAAGTTTAAAGAGGAACTCCAGTGAAAATAATGTAATAAAGAAAGTGCTTCATTTTTATAATAATTATGTATAAATGATTTAGTCAGTGTTTGCCCATTGTAAAATATTTTAAATCCCTGAATTACATTCTGACATTTATTACATGGTGACATTTTTACTGGTGGCAAGTGATGTAGCTGCTGAAAACAGCTGTAAACAGCTATTTCCCACAATGCAACAAGGTTCACAGACCGGAAACTGCCAGGAGTACCACGGTACTCAGAGGTTCTTGTGGGAGGGGTTTCACCACAATATCAGTCATACAGCGCCCCCTGATGGTCTGTTTGTGAAAAGCAATAGATTTCTCATGTACAAGGGGGGTATCAGCTACTGATTGGGAAAAAGTTCAATTCTTGGTCGGAGTTTCTCTTTAACCTATTTTGGTTCCTGGACGTAGAAACTACGGCCAGGAACCATGCGCGCTACCGCGTGCTCCCGCGGCTGATCGCGCGCGTGCACGCGCACTCCCGGCCGCAGATTCGGTAGCCACAGAATCAATGTATCGGGCTATGGTGCCCGATCACTGATTCCTCTCCCCCGCTGAAAAAGCGACAGCTTCTCTCGGAAGCTGTGCTTTTTCTGGCCGTTCCCTCCCCGATGAGTCACTCTAAGCGTGTGTTACGCTTAGAGTGACGTCATGTAAACAAACTCATGGCTGCCATCTTGTGGCCAAAAAGTAAAACTACAACTAAAATTAAAAAAAAATTAAAAATAACACACATTTACATTATAAAACTATGCTTTACATCCCACCCTCCCAAAAATACTCAAATAAAATGTTTAAAATATAAAAAAACACCATTACAACAATAAAAAAAAACATGTAAATATTTACCTAAGGGTCTAAACTTTTTAAATATCAATGTAAAGATGAAATATTTCTATTTTTTTTTATTTTAAACTTGTAAATAGTGATAGATGCAAAACAGAAAAAATGCACCTTTATTTCCAAATAAAATATTGTCGCCATACATTGTGATAGGGACATAATTTTAACGGTGTAATAACCGGGACATATGGGCAAATACAATACGTGAGTTTTAATTATGGAGGCATGTATTATTTTAAAACTATAATGGCTGAAAACTGAGAAATAATAATTTTTTTCCGTTTTTTTCTTATTCTTCCTGTTAAAATGCATTTACAGTAAAGTGGCTCTTAGCAAATTGTACCCCCAAAAAAAGCCTAATTGGTGGCGAAAAAAACAAGATATAGATCAGTTCATTGTGATAAGTAGTGATAAAGTTATAGGCTAATGAATGGGAGGTGAACATTTCTCAAGTGAAAACGACGGAACGCGAATGGGTTAAACACCCCCACCCACCCACCCGCTCAGCTGTACTAATTAGGAGGATGAAAATTGAATGAAACGATCGGATTTCATCCGAATTTGATCCAGAGCTCATCACGGCCTATAGATTCCCACAGCAGGCCGAAATATTTTTTGTACTAAAACACTTTTAGACGTCTATTGCATAAGGAATGTGAAAACACAAACTCCAAAAGCTGTGTTGGGTTAATCAATGAAAATAAATGGGGTATTCCAGGACTGTAGGCATCTCTGCGTGTGTTAAGAGGACAAGGGAGGCATCTATGGTGAAATACCATTAGCAGCAATGTTGCCTTCTATTTTTACTATTATTGTCTTATCCATTTTTCTTTAATATTGTAGATCATGCAGCCTATATAGTTATTATAAATGCAAAAAAAAAATAAATTAACAGCTATCCTGGAACTTAAAACAGTTTTGTGGTGAATCACTGAACTATGTCATAATAAAAAAAGAAGAAATTCTAGATATCACAGTATACTACAAAAAGTCTAACTCACAAGGCATTAACAGCCAAAATGCATTCAGTTTGAATTAGTATGATTATAGCATGCTGAATATTTAACCTATTTTGGTTCCTGGACGTAGAAACTACGTCCAGGAACCATGCGCGCTCCCGCGGCCGATCGCGCGCGTGCACGACCTGCGGTTCGTTAGCCAGGCAATCAGTGAATAGGGCTATGGTGCCCGATCACTGATTCCTCTCCCCCACTGAAAAAGCGACAGTTTCTCTCGGAAGCTTCGCTTTTTCTGGCTGTAACTTACCCCATGCGTCGCTCTAAGCGTGTTACGCTTAGAGTGACGTCATGTAAACAAACTCATGGCCGCCATCTTGTGGCCAAAAAGTAAAACTACAACTAAAAGAAAACAAAATAAAATTCAAACACACATTTACATTATAAATCACTCGTTTACATCCCACCATCCCAAAACTACCCAAATAAAATGTTTAATATATATATAAAAAAAAAAACAACATTACAATAAAAAAAAAACATGTAAATATTTACCTAAGGGTCTAAACTTTTTAAATATCAATGTAAAGATGAAATACTTCTATATTTTTTTTTTTAAACTTGTAAATAGTGATAGATGCAAAACGGAAAAAATGCACCTTTATTTCCAAATAAAATATTGTCGCCATACATTGTGATAGGGACATAATTTTAACGGTGTAATAACCGGGACATATGGGCAAATACAATACGTGAGTTTTAATTATGGAGGTATGTATTATTTTAAAACTATAATGGCTGAAAACTGAGAAATAATGAATTTTTTCCGTTTTTTTCTTATTCTTCCTGTTAAAATACATTTACAGTAAAGTGGCTCTTAGCAAAATGTACCCCCCAAAGAAAGCCTAATTGGTGGCGGAAAAAACAAGATATAGATCAGTTCATTGTGATAAGTAGTGATAAAGTTATAGGCTAATGAATAGGAGGTGAACATTTCTCAAGTGAAAATGACGGAACGCGAATGGGTTAATAACTCTTCACAGCACAACTATCTGGTGAAAACTACTTACCCAATTAGGAGAAGGCAAGCACACACCAAAACGAAGCCAAAAGTATATTTAAGTGCACTGTTTATTTGCTGTAAGACAGAGGAAGGGAGGGAAAAAAATAAGTACATATCACTACACAAAAATGTTAACTCATTATTCATATTAAATATATAACACTGTAAAGTTGCTGCCCCATCGAACTAACAACACACAGCCATTAATGTATAAACTGCTGGCAACAAAAGTGAGTACACCCCTAAGTGATGAATGTCAAAATACTGTGAATTAGACATTTTCCCTACCTGGGGTCATGTTACTGGTTAGTGTTACAAGGTCCTAGGTGTGAATCAGGGGAGCAGGTGTGCTAAATTTGGTGTCATCACTATCACTCTCATACTGGCCACTGGAAATTAAACATGGCACCTAATGGCAGAAAACTAAGGAACTTAATAAAAAAATTGTTGCTCAGCATAAAGATGGCCTAAGCTATGAAGACGATTGCTAACACCCCAAAACTGCACTGCAGAACGGTGGCCAAGACTATACAGAAGTTTAATAGGAGAGATTACGCTCAGAACAAGGCTTGCCATGGTCGACCACAGAAGTTGAGTGCACAAGCTCAGCATCATATTCAGGGGTTGTCTTTTGCACATAGATGTATGTGTGCTGGCACCATTGCTGCAGAGGTTAAAGGGGTGGGTAGGGTCAGCCTGTCAGTGCTCAGACCATACTCTGCACACTGCATCAAATTGGTATGCATGGCTATAACTCCAGAAGGAAGCCTCTTCTAAAGATGATATATTAGAAAACCTGCATACAGTTTGCTAAAGACAAGCATATTATGGACAAGGATTACTGAAAGCATTTCCTGACATCTGGTGAGAGTAAGATAAAAGTTATTTGGTTCAGATGGTGTGAAGCGTGCGTGGTGGCAACAAGGTGAGGAGTACAAAGACGTGCGTCTTGCCTTCAGTCAAGCATGGTGGTAAGATGTCATGGTTTAGGGGTGCATGTGAGTGTGTTCAGTGAGGGAACCATGAATGCAAACATGTACTGTGCCATACTAAAGCAAAGCATGATCCCCTCCTTTGGGAAACTGGGCGTACGAGAAGAATCGGCGCCGGGAGACTTGGGCACAGGATAAAGCCAGTATATGGCTGATCCTACCGCCACACAAGTCCCGGCCGTGTTAATTTCTATTCCCCCTTCAGGCCGTCATGGATAGTGGGGAATTGTGTAATTTGGCTTCCAGCTATTGCTGGTAGCCGAATTACAGTGTTTTAAATGTAACTTCAGCTCCATCTTCTGACGGCGCCAAGGTTACACTTGTGCGCTGCTATAGCCGTAATACCTATTATGGCTAATGGTGGTGCTGGCTGCGCCAAGTCTCCTGCGCTGGCTTCTTAGTGTTCGGAAACTGGGACCTGACCCCAAACACACCTCCAAGATCACCACTGCCTTGCTAAAGGAACTGAAGGTAAAGGTGCTGGACTGGCTAAGCAGGTCTCCAGACCTAAACCCTACTGAGCATCCTCAAAAACGACCTTGGCTAATTTAGAAATTATTAAGGACATTTATACAGTAAGCTATGTACATTAAAAAGTTCCTCTAGGTAATGTTTAATGATCATTCATGGCCTGATAAGGTAAGAATTCAGAAGCACCAGTCCTGGCAAGTTAGATGGCAGAAATGTGTGAATCATAGAAGTGATCAAAAAAGAATTACAATATATTGTCAGGAATGAGTTCAGATTTATGTATTTCAAATGTGAGAACATCGGTTCTACCTCTGAGTAAAACTGCAGCAGGGAACATCTTGGTCTGACCATGCACGGATGTGATCAAAAACCCTTCATACTACATTCAACCTTGGCCTCATTTTACATTCAGGAAAGCCTTGCATTTATCTTAACATTTAACACTCAATCCCCTTAATGTTTAATATTTCTCTGGAGACTCCAGGATTATTCAGCTCAAAATGTTTTTCTAACCTTAGCAATATACTATTAATTCATTTTTTATTACATACAGCTATATCTTAATGTTCAGAACATTTCAGTCTACAGAAGCAGCATTGTTCACAAGGCTAAGGATAACCTGTAAATATACTGACGTTCACTCAACAGATCAATGACTAAAATATAAAGCATCACCGTAGATTTCTGAAGGGTGGAATATCAAAATCACAACTGGATGGGATACGTTAGTCGCAAAGTACAAAATTATTTAAACTCATCCTTGCATTCTCATAACTTGCAACTCACTGAAATCAATAAGTGGTAAATTAGGCGATTTTCAACAGAGAGCTAAAGTACTCAAAAAAAAAAAAAAAAAAAAGATCAGCCCAGCAGCTGATCATTTTTGCTAATTACATTATGTTTACAAAATTATAACCACTGAAAGATTCTCACTGGCCATGTCCCTATCCTGATTGCTATCTACTAGTCACCACTAAGGGCTGGTTCAGACGGACGTCTGCGTAGCGTCGCGTCTGGGGGCGTTGCGGCGGCTGCGCGGTCAGGCTTTCAGTAGCCTTCGGTCGCGTCGTGATGCGGTTGCGTTTTTTTTTCCCGTAGGGGAACATTAGCCGTCGCGGTTGGCCGCTCCCTGGAAGCTACATGTTGCTTCCAGGGGCAGCCCGAACGCTCTCGAAAATCGGGACCCGAACGCCGCGTTCGGGTAAAAGCGGGCAAAAGCTTGGTGTAAACGCTCCCATTCACTTGAATAGGAGCGTTTACCGCGGCGGTCCGAACGCTTGCGGTAAACGCTCCGCAAGCGTCCGTCTGAACCAGCCCTAAAGACGTACGTAGTCTATGTAACTGGCTATGGATCCTTCAAAAGTGCATGATGGGGAACTGATACTTAGTAATTAATTTAGAGCCACGTAGCTAGTCCAACTAAACAATGTATAGTAGCAAAGTGCTAAACAGAATTCTAGTTTTTGGGTACAAATTTGCTTGGAATTACAGTACAGCTACTTGGTGGCCCAGTTAACGTTTACCCCAGGTGGAGTATGAGATAAACATGTGTAGGTACAATGCCAAACATAATAAGCAGGCTATGTTTCTTTTACCGCCTGAAAGAGTCAACCTTCAGGCATGCAAGTGACGTTTCTCTCCCGTTGGGCTTTTGTCTGATCATAGCATAACCCTCACTGATAAGGAATTAAAGCTATAACTAGGTCCTGGCAGAGAAGAGCTTCTGACTGCAGGGGGAAAAAAAATAAGGTCAATAGTTGATATAAAACTTAGCTCTGGGACACTTAATAAACCACCACTGAGCAGAGACAAAATATTAACTCTACTGCGTAAATGTTTATATATAAAATAAAAAGCAGTGTAGATAGTTTTGGCTCTAAAGTGTAGCCATTTTTCTTTCTGGTATAGGACCTGCACTGAACTGGAATGAAGACACAGTGGTGGCATTTTATTTAGGTTCTTGCTAAGTTTTAGGGGAATTTACTCCCACCTCATCCATGCAAGTTGAATAGTCACACAAATTGTGTACATTTTTATGGAGTACCGTATATACTCGCATATAAGCCGTCTCACATATTAGCCGACCCCCAACATTTGCCTCAGAAATCAGGAAAAAATGATTGACTCTCATATTAGCCGAGGGTATGAAATGCAGCGGCTTCTGAGGTCACATTAGGTTTAGTTAAGATAAATTGCTCAGTGCTTTTGAGGTTAAAAACAAACAAAACATTTTTAAAGAACCTTTCTCCAATTGAACTCAAAGTGCATAAGCTTGTCTTAAATAGCCAACAGATCAGTGTACATATATGCATGACATGTGCATATATGCATGGAAGTTACCCACAAAGTGCCAGTGCTGCAAGGCAAGCTAAATTAGCTAAAACCAGCAGTGAAAGGGTTACAACCAAGCTGCAGTGAGATGCAGGGCTAATGTAAACAACACTTATGTAAACAGACCTGGCCAGTGCAAGGCTGAAGAAATAAATGAAGAGAAGTGAGGAGGTGTCATCTTACCCAGAAGAATGTCATTGTCTGCTGTTGTCTAATCAGTGTCCCTGTCCCCCTCTGGCTTCATCAATAGGCAGGACTGGAGGCTGGGAGGGAGAACTCAGCACTGGAGGGACCCGGGAAGAAGGCTGCAGACAATAGCAACGCACGCAGGGATGCTTTCTACCATTTCAAATGACGCGCTGGAAGTGCTGTGCTGTCACATCCTCACATTGGCTGGCTGGCTGAGCAGGCAGGGCAAATAGCCAATCGGCTCACAAGCTGCAGACACAGCAGGAAGCGAGAGATTATGTACACAGAGAAGCGCTCCTGCTGTGATTCTGCCCATCTGTCTCCTGCTCTGCTCCTCTCACCCCGGCATCCGAATCAGCTGTTCTCTCTGTGCGATTCTCTTCAGACATCTACTGCACAGAAGTGCAGGCACGCTCTGGCTCCACAGTGCGCTCCCACTCCTCCAGCTCCAGCCATCCACTGCAAGCCCCGCTCAGCATGTCAACCTCCGATCAGCCGCTCTGCAGTCAATCTCCTCCAGGCAGGAGCAGGTCAGTCCGGACACCAGTCACCACAGGCTTAGAAAGTTGGTGACGCGCATATAGGCCGAGGGGGTAACTTTTCAGCACATTTTTTGTGCTGAAAAATTCGGCCTGTATGCGAGTATATACGGTACATTTTAGCAGGAAATAAAATCAGCATACAATTCTCCCCATGTATCTACAGTTCAAAAGAAAAGAGGAACTCTTATAACCAGCTCATTGCTAGATCTAGTTAAAATAGGATTACACTAGTGACCTTAGCCCGTTTAAAAACAGGCTAGCTAGGTCTGTCAGTAATCCGCTGCACGCGTGCATGCCGCCAGCTGCGCGTACAGACACGACCGCCCCTTCTGGCCCCACCCTCCTTCGGCTCTCGGCAGCGTCTCTGCGCCTGACACACGGACAGATGCAGAACCACTTGCCTATTATTACGTAGGATGAAATAACAAGCTATTGGATTTCAGCCTGCACATGTGTAAAACTGTAAAGTGTAATTCCTGTGACTGGGGACGTGTTATCTATGCTAATAAATTCTTTGAGAGATAGGCTGGGTCGACATTACAACTGTTTCGTGCCATGAAGGTGAGAGGGCAAATGTGGTTTAGGTCTGGACATTTCATCGGACAGATCATAATGGCATTGCTAGTATGAAGTGTCCAACTTTCAACTGGTGTCTGTAAAAACTGCGTGGACTGGGACTATGCATTCCACCACTGCTGGGTACTCAAGGGAAGGGACAAATCATTACATGTCTGAATGGGTCTTATGTTTAACATTGTAACCGTCATTCTCTGTGCTACCCGGCAAGCCATATGCTACAAATGGAAGGACTCTAACCCCTACCCCCCCCCCCCCCCCCCCCACTTGGTCTTCCATACAAAACATAAAAACCCTTAATTTGGACATGGAATCTAGGTTACGTAACCAAATTAACTAATATTTCAAGACAAAGGGACCAAATAATCACTTTCCAAATAGGTAATTATAGCCCACTAGAGAGCCTATATGCTTTAAGTAAGTGATATGAATGAGTATTCATTGAGCAGCATATAAAGAGAATCAGAACATAGATGGATAGATACATACAGTATAATAAGCATGTACTTTTAAGATGAGGAGGGTATTTGCAGAGCCAAAGAGAGAACTTGAACTATTCTTGGTTATAATGTGACTGTTTTGATGGTTTATTTTTTGTTTATGTGTTTTTGTGTTTACATTTAATCTTTCCGCTATTTATACTCTGGCTAAGTAGGATGTAATTGGTTATTTGATCACCAGAGTATAAGTGACACTGCTTATGTCCATATTTTGGCCTATTATGGTTTGCTTGTAATTTTTCCTTAATTGGACTTGTGAACTTGGAGTGTACTTGTTACTTTGTGTTTAAAATCAATAACACTTCTAAGTGAAAAAAACATTGTAACCGTCACCATGTTTGTGCCTTTGTTGTGGTCTGTTCCTGAAAACACACCAATTTGGGCTCTAGTTTGAACCAGCAAAATAAACATTGTTTTGCCTGTACTGCATTGAATCCACCTATAGTTAATCATACTCTTATTTTTCAGGCAGTTACTTGTTTTTACATTTCTGAAAAACAACATTTTACAGACAAATACAGCAAATGTGCACCATGCAATACAGAAAATACCTTGCCTTTTGAGTAAAAGGGTGACATTACTTTACGACACCCAAAAAATACAAGGTACTGTATTTACCAAAAGACAAAAACTGGTAAACTTGCTTTGGGAAGCTCTCTCACTCTCCACAGAGCCTGCATTTGGAGCCATCATATTACCACCTGTCTCAAGCACTGAAATAGGTTCCTATGAGGATAAGACTTTTCTTCAGATGAAGTAGTTATTAAGGCTACTCCTAACAGGCTAAATACAAGCCCCAGGCCCTGATTTTCTAAGCAGTGTACATTCGCTCTTGTATCACATTACGATTAAGGTTTTTAAACTGCACGAGCAGCTACAATGAAAAATAAAGGAGTATTTCACATTTTTTGTATGCTTCCATGTTCTCAGTACAAAAAAAAAAAAAAAGTATTTTGGTACAATTATCACCAACAGATTTAATGGTAATTACACGGTTTTCTGTAAAGTTCTCATAAAGGGCAGATGTATGGCGGCTTAGCACACACTTACAATAGTACCTACAGGGCTCCTTCTGCAAAATAAAGCTCAGTTTCAGGCAAGATGATGTCAAGCAGTCAAATATCAGTCAGATCCATCTATATATAGAGAACACTTAAGGCCTGGGTGGAGCCCTGTTCTACGGCAGAGGCTTTATTTTAAAGCTGCACACGATGCAATCTTCCACACACTTTATATTTTTTTTCTTCACTACAGGAAATATGAATGGAGCATTAGTGACAAATGTGTGCTTAAAAACTAATTCTTTCACCAGTTTAAATCTCTTGCCACATGCTAGGAATAATCAAACAAAACGTCATGCATTTCAAGATACAATTTAGCAGGCAACATACGTTTAGCATGGAGCTTCATAACAAACTGATAAATCAGATTTTAGCTTTTACAATATTTTAAATAAACTGAAAGACAGACATGCTACTGCTCTTAATACACATAGATACCTCACAATTTAAGTTGCCTATTAAGCAGCACACAAAACATACAGACATAAAAATCATATAAACTCAAGGCCAAACAAAATCTATATCCTCCGATGAGCGGATTTTAGAGGTCACTGCAACCTCAAATGCTGTTCAGTGTCACACTCTTTACATGTCCCCGATGATTTTATGTGCTACGCACTGTCTAATTGTATTCTACATTCATAATCATTCAAACACTCCAATTTTACTTTAGTGTCGCCTTGAGGGTGTCCTTAGTAGGAGAACTTTGCTTTTGTGCTAAGAAACCCATTACCATGGTGTAACCTTGCTATAACACTAGGTTGTGGACACTGAAAAAACAAAGTTCATTTTAGTGTTGTACAAAATATTTTCATCTAGCAGGGATATCAAAAAGGAGGAAAATCTGCAAAACTGTTTAATTAGGTGTGAACTGAACAAGGAGTTAAGGAACAAGGATATAATGCAAAAAATAGATCTGCGCTACTGTCTAGTAAGGGGAAAAATTGTATAAATTGTATTTTTTAACTTATTACATATAGGATAGTAGAACTCTAAATTTTTTCATGCAGTGGCATTAAAACAGCAAGTTTTTTGTTATTGCTCTGCTCATTTCTACACCCTTCCAAACTTAAGCCATCAGGACACAAAAGGGTGTATACAGTAAACAACTGTGTATAAAGCAGAAGAAAACGTGTAAATTCTAACCGCACGATGAGTAAAGTGTAATGCAATATATTACATGCAATGCATTACTAGCTGTCAAGTCAGACTTTATGCATTCATTGCATACACCCTGAACTGAGAAAAATCCGATTGGCTATAAGTTGATTCAAAGGCGACTGGGGTGGTTAGTATTTGACATCAGGGAAGAAAGTCTAATCTTAAAGCAAACCTATAATGTCCAAGAAAAATAGTTAAGAGACTTACCGATGTAAAGGGAAGCCATCACAGTTGTGCTCCTATCTGTGTATGAGCGTGGCTGTACTGCGCATGCGTTAGTATTGGCTATGCAGTTTGCTTATGTGCGGAAATTTTTGGCACCCACAATGCAAATTGCGACTCTATATGTAAAGCCGCAAGTTGCATAGCGGAAAGACTTGGTGCCCACTATTTAAATTATTGCACATTGCTGCAAATCATGGCGTGAGGAAGGTTTAGGTTCAGCTCTAAGGCCTGGAACCCACTGAAATCAGCAAACGCAAAAAGCAACCGCTAGCGTTTTGTCTGAGCGGTTTGCAAGCGGATTCATGCGCGTTTTTGGTCGTGTTTTGCAACATTGTATTTTTTTGCCCAGCGGGTGCGTAGCGTTTTGCATTTTTATCCTGATTGGTCCTGTGAATTATTTTTCATTTTGTTACAGTGTGCTGAACCGCAAAAAGCTAGCAAAACCGCTCAGTTTAGGTTTTGCTGAGCGTTTCCGCTAGCGGTTCAATACTTTACATTGAAGCGCTAACGCTCCCAAAATGCTGCACGTCCTGCGTTTGCGTTTCTGAGAAACGCAAACGCTCCTGTGGAAGTTGCCCCATCCATTAACATTAGCCCAGCGTTTTGGCAAACTGCTAGTGTATCGCAGTGCTGCCAAAAGCGCTCCTGTGGGTTCCAGCCCTTAAAGCGGATCCGAGATGAAAAACTAACTATAACAAGTAGCTTGTCTATATATCTTATCTAAAGTTTAGATAGTTTACACAGCAAATCTAGCTGCAAACAGATTTAAAGAGGAGCTGTTCGGTATAGGGTCTCAGAGAAAAAAAAACACATATCAGTAGCTAAAGATTGGCTGTACTTACATTACATATGAATTTCACTGTCCACGTTTGGATTTCACAGAATTTTTATATAGTATTTGCAGAGAATGAGGTTCCTGACAGCTCATGGCAGGTTCCATGTTTGTCTGTCTCCTATGAAGCCAATTGTGTCGTCATGTCCTGCCTGCTTCCTGATGATTCCACTCACACAAAAGATCCGTAATGGAAAACACTACTGTGCAGTGAATATTGATTAGCCTGGTGGCTAGGAACAATAACGGGCTCCTGCAGTGTACTCTGCCTGGAGATTTTTCAGTGCTACGCTGTTGTAACTTGAGCCTGTACTTTCTCACTAGCAGCCGAGGGGAGGACCCAAGCAGCCCCAGGATGCTTTGCTGTATGGTATGCGGCCTTTCATCCTTTTGAGAGCTTGGGTCTAACAGCCTTGCAGTTCAGCACACATCAAAAGTAAGAGAGATTTTTTACTTCAGTATTGCCTTTTTGGCTTCCTTCTAAACTGTTTAACACAGGAGAATAGAGGTTTAAATTAGCTTTTGCAGCCTGACAGTTACTCTTTAATAGAAAATGACCATTTCTTCCTGTGATACAATGACAGCAGCCATGTTATTTGTAAACATTACACAGAGGCAGGCTTATCTGCCCCATCAGCACTCAAACTGTGAAAAAAACCTAATCCCCCCTCCTCCCCTCTGCCTCTGAAATCAATGGCTAGTAACACCTCCTCCTCCCCCTGCCCAGACTGCGCTCCCATGAGCCCTTGCTACTGCCAAGGCTCTTTGAAAACCTGTGGGAGTGGTTTATTTAATTATAGGGAATTAGAGTATTAAAACAAAAACAAAAGTATTTGGCTTGAGGAATGCCCTATAAACAATAGGAAAGGAACACAATTATGCAATGAGTAAAAGTTCGCCTCGGATCCACTTTAAGTCGATCAGCTGTTAGGTCAACTGACTGAGACAATCATCTGCAGATCTGAAGATCCATCCTGGTGGATCTGATCTGCAGATGAATGTCTGTTAAACAAGGTGTGTATGAGGATCTGCAGATATCATAGACTATGAATGCTTTTTGCAAGAACAAATCTTTTGCAGGAACAGATCTTGTGCAGATACTGATCTTTTGAAGGTCTACAGCATCTTTGTGTGCAGCATCTTGCAAAGATATCTGATGGGGAGTTCAGCTCCATAGAATAGACTGTGTAGGTATGGCTCTCATACTACATGGAAGGGGGTAAAATTGGTCTGTGATCTTTCATTTTCCAAAGACTATGGTCTGATGTGTGTATGAGCCTTAATACTCAAGTAACAAATCATCTTCTCTACTAGCTCAAAGACAAGAAGAAAAATGCTAAGCTGTTTTAACGTTTTCTCCCCCATACATATTTCATTTAAAAAAAAAGGGAAAAAAAAGTAACTGAAAACTCTGTTCTTCATAACAATATCACTAATACAGGAAGAGAAATAATTTCCTCAACTGGAACCTAGACAGAAATAAACACTTGGCCTATGTCCATATTTTCCAAAGCCCAATGCCTGTAAGGCCAAGCAAGCACATTATTGTACATCAATAAAGTGCTGGCCTTTTCTGGAGCATTAAAGGGGGAGGGGAAAAAAAAAAAGTACTGTATATTCCGGCATTTAAGACGACTGGGCGTATAAGAAGACCCCCCAACTTTTCCAGTTTAAATATAGAGTTTGGTATATACTTGCTGTTTAAGACTACCCCTCTTCCAATGCACACCAAATAAAAATGAAAAAACATCATATACTGGTGTTATGTATGAACAGATACTGGTGCTGGGCTGTACTGTATGTGATACCCAGTATATAACACTATACAGGGGATTGACTGGTTGGATTCTTCAACTCTACCTCTCCCTAAGTTGATTGGACAGCTCTCCTTGTCTACCTGTTTATCAGAGTGGTATGGAAGAATATATCGTGCTGTACCCATAAAACACGCCTCTTTCACCCTTCTGGCACACCCTTGTTACCTATTTACCTCCTTCTCTGCCTCTCAGACCTCGCACACGTGTGCCTGCCCCGCATCACTACAGTACTCAGCAGCAAGATCTGAGAGTCTGTAACAGGATAGGGCGTATCAACTAGCATCAATGACACCCGGCGTATAAGACGACCCCTGACTCTTCACAAGATTTTCAAGGGTTAAAAAAAAGGTTTTCCTTAGAGAGGAACTTTAGCCTAAACAAATATACGGTCATTAAGTTACATTAGTTATGTTAATTAAAATAGATCGGTAAATATAATCTCTTTTCCACCTTGTTTTTAAGAACAGGCAAATGTTTGATTTTATGAGGGCAACCATCTTTTTGGTTGAAAGCAGGTGACAGGGAGCATGAGACACAGTTCCAACTGTCCTGTGTGCTGATCACCCCTCCCAGTTGCTAGGCAACGTGAACAACATAGGAAATCCCATCATGCTTTGCACAGCATAAGGGGGAAAAAGTCCGGGCACCTTTTCTTGATGGGTGGAGCTTAGCTAAAAATGCAGCAAAAAATGACAGTTTGGTAAGAAAAACAAAGTTCTGATGCTGTGAAACTGTTAAACTCCAAGCCTTTTCAGTTCTGCCGAGTAGATTTTTAGTCCGGAGGTTCACTTTAACCACTTGCCGACCGCCTACTTCATATTGGCGGCGGCAAAGTGGCAGCCCCAGGACTACGTAACGCAGAATGGCGTCAGGTCCTGGGGCACTGTTTTGCCAGGGATCGCGCACTGGGATGCGCGCGCATCAGCCGGCAATAGGCTCCGCCCACCCGCGACGTCAACCCGCCGGCCAATCGGAAGCGCCAGCGGGTTGTTAACCCGACGATCGCCGGATAGGAAGCGTATAATACGCTTTGTAATGTTTACAAAGTGTATTATACAGGCTGCCTCCTGCCCTGGTGGTCCCAGTGTCCGAGGGACCACCAGGGCAGGCTGCAGCCACCCTAGTCTGCACCCAAACACACTGATCTGCCCCCCTCCTGCCTCCTGATCGCCCACAGCACCCCTCAGACCCCCCCCCCCTGCCCACCCCCCAGACCACTGTTTGCACACAATCACCCATCAATCACTCCCTGTCACTATCTGTCAACGCAATTTTTTTTAGTCCCTAAACTGCCCCCTGGGGACTCCTGATCACCCCCCACCCCTCAGATCCTCCCCAGACCCCCCCCCCCCCCTCCCCTGTGTACTGTATGCATCTATCCCCCCTGATCACCTGTCAATCACCTGTCAATCACCCATCAATCACCCCCTGTCACTGCCACCCATCAATCAGCCCCTAACCTGCCCCTTGCAGGCAATCTGATCACCCACACCAATAGATCGCCCGCAGATCCGCCGTCAGATCACCTCCCAAGTGCAGTGTTTACATCTGTTCTCTACCCTAAACACCCACTAATTACCCATCAATCACCCCCTGTCACTGCTACCCATCAGATTAGACCCCTATCTGCCCCTTCCAGGCACCCAATCACCCGCCCACACGCACAGATTGCCCTCAGACCCCCCCTTATCAATTCGCCAGTGCATTATTTACATCTGTTCATCCCTGTAATAACCCACTGAT
Organism: Hyperolius riggenbachi; assembly: GCF_040937935.1. Lineage (NCBI taxonomy): Eukaryota > Metazoa > Chordata > Amphibia > Anura > Hyperoliidae > Hyperolius > Hyperolius riggenbachi. The sequence continues at coordinate 233,009,798 of NC_090649.1, forward strand.
CACCTGTCAATCACCTATCAATCACCCATCAATCACCCCCTGTCACTGCCACCCATCAATCACCCCCTGTCACTGCCACCCATCAATCAGCCCCTAACCTGCCCCTTGCAGGCAATCTGATCACCCACCCACACCATTAGATCGCCTGCAGACCCGACGTCAGATAACCTCCCAAGTGCACTGTTTACATCTGTTCTCTCCTCTAAACACCCACTAATTACCCATAAATCACCCCCTGTCACCACCTGTCAGTGCTACCCATCAGATTAGACCCCTATCTGCCCCTAGGGCACCCAATCACCCGCCCACACCCTCAGAACTCCCTCAGACCCCAGCCCTGATCACCTCGCCAGTGCATTGCTTGCATCTATTCCCCCCACTAATCACACCTTGAGACACCCATCAATCACCTCCTGTCACCACCTGTCACCCCCTAACACACCTACCCATCAAATCGGGCCCTAATTTGCCCCATGTGGGCTCCTGATCATTCGGCCAAACCCTCAGATCCCCCTCAGACCACCTTCCGATCACCTCCCCAGTGCATTGATTGCATCTATTTTCCCCTCTAACCAACCCCTGAGACACCCATCAATCACCTCCTGTCACCCCCCTAGCACTCCAATCCATCAGATCAGGCCCAATACAACCTGTCATGTAAGAGGCCACCCTGCTTATGACTGGTTCCACAAAATTCGCACCCTCAGACCACCTGCCATCAAAATCTGCAGATGCTTATACCCCTGAACAGTCATTTTGAGACATTTGGTTTCCAGACTACTCACGGTTTTGGGCCCATAAAATGCCAGGGCAGTATAGGAACTCCACAAGTGACCCCTTTTTAGAAAAAAAGACACCCCAAGGTATTCTGTTAGGTGTATGAAGCGTTCATAGAAGATTTTACTTTTTGTAGAAAGTTAGCGGAAATTGATTTTTTTCACAAAGTTTTATTTTTACTAACTTGTGACAAAAAATAAGATCTTCTATGAACTCACCATACACCTAACGGAATACCTTGGGGTGTCTTCTTTCTAAAATGGGGTCACTTGTTGCTTTCCTATACTGCCCTGGCATTTTAGGGGCCCTAAACCGTGAGGAGTAGTCTAGAAAACAAATGCCTCAAAATGACCTGTGAATAGGACGTTGGGACCCATAGCGCACCTAGGCTGCAAAAAAGTGTCATACATGTCGTATCGCTGTACTCAGGAGAAGTAGTATAATGTGTTTTGGGGTGTATTTTTACACATACCCATGCTGAGTGGGAGAAGTCTCTCTGTAAATGGACAATTGTTTGTAAAAAAAAAATCTAATATATGTCATTTACAGAGATATTTCTCCCACCCAGCATGGGTATATGTAAAAATACACCACAAAACACATTATACTACTTCTCCTGAGTACGACAGTACCACATGTGTGGCACTTTTTTGCAGCCTAACTGTGGTAAAGGGCCCAAAGTCCAATGAGTACCTTTAGGATTTCACAGGTCATTTTGCGACATTTGGGTTCAAGACTACTCCTCACGGTTTAGGGCCCCTAAAATGCCAGGGCAGTATAGGAACCCCACAAGTGACCCCATTTTAGAAAGAAGACACCCCAAGGTATTCTGTTAGGTGTATGACGAGTTCATAGAAGATTTTATTTTTTGTCACAAGTTAGCGGAAATTGATTTGTATTAGTTTTTTTTTTCACAAAGTGTCAATTTACGCTACCTAGTAACAAAAAAAAAAAAAATCTTCTATTAACTCACCATACTCCTAACAGAATACCTTGGGGTGTCTTCTTTCTAAAATGGGGTCACTTGTGGGGTTCCTATACTGCCCTGGCATTTTAGGGGCCCTAAACCGGGAGGAGTAGTCTAGAATCCAAATGCCTCAAAATGACCTGTGAATAGGACGTTAGGCCCCTTAGCGCACCTAGGTTGCAAAAAAGTGCCACACATGTGGTATTGCCGTACTCAGGAGAAGTAATATATTGTGTTTTGGGGTGTATTTTTACACATACCCATGCTGGGTGGGAGAAATATCTCTGTAAATGACAATTTTTTGATTTTTTTCTACACACAATTGTCCATTTACAGAGATATTTCTCCCACTCAGCATGGGTATGTGTAAAAATACACCCCAAAACACATTATACTACTTCTCCTGAGTACGGCGATACCACATGTGTGGCACTTTTTTGCACCCTAACTGCACTAAGGGGCCCAAAGTCCAATGAGTGCCTTTAGGAATTTACAGGTCATTTTGCGACATTTGGTTTCAAGACTACTCCTCACGGTTTAGGGCCCCTAAAATGCCAGGGCAGTATAGGAACCCCACAAATGACCCCATTTTAGAAAGAAGACACCCCAAGGTATTCTGTTTGGAGTATGGTGAGTTCATAGAAGATTTTATTTTTTGTCACAAGTTAGCGGAAAATGACACTTTGTGAAAAAAAAAAAAATTAAAATCAATTTCCGCTTACTTGTGACAAAAAAATAAAATCTTCTATGAACTCATCATACTCCTAACGGAATACCTTGGGGTGTCTTCTTTCTAAAATGGGGTCATTTGTGGAGTTCCTATACTGCCCTGGCATTTTAGGGGCCCTAAAACGTGAGGAGTAGTCTTGAAAACAAATGTCACAAAATGACCTGTGAAATTCTAAAGTTACTCATTGGACTTTGGGCCCTTTAGCGCAGTTAGGGTGCAAAAAAGTGCCACACGTGGTATCACCGTACTCAGGAGAAGTAGTATAATGTGTTTTGGGGTGTATTTTTACACATACCCATGCTGAGTGGGAGAAATATCTCTGTAAATGGACAATTGTGTGTAGAAAAAAAAAAATTAAAAAAAATTGTCATTTACAGAGATATTTCTCCCACCCAGCATGGGTATGTGTAAAAATACACCCCAAAACACATTATACTACTTCTCCTGAGTACGGCAATACCACATGTGTGGCACTTTTTTGCAGCCTAACTGCGCTAAGGGGCCCAAAGTCCAATGAGCACCTTTAGGCTTTACAGGGGTGCTTACAATTTAGCACCGCCCAAAATGCCAGGACAGTAAACACACCCCACAAATGACCCCATTTTGGAAAGTAGACACTTCAAGGTATTCAGAGAGGAGCATAGTGAGTCCGTGGCAGATTTCATTTTTTTTTTTGTTGTTGCAAGTTAGAAGAAATAGAAACTTTTTTTTTTCCTTTTTTTTGTCACAAAGTGTCATTTTCCGCTAACTTGTGACAAAAAATAAAATCTTCTATGAACTCACCATGCCTCTTAGTGAATACTTTGGGATGTCTTCTTTCCAAAATGGAGTCATTTGGGGGTATTTATACTATCCTGGAATGTTAGCACCTCATGAAACATGACAGGTGCTCAGAAAAGTCGGAGATGCTTCAAAATGGGAAAATTCACTTTTTGCACCATAGTTTGTAATCGCTATAACTTTTACCCAAACCAATAAATATACACTGAATGTTTTTTTTTTCTTTTTTTTAATCAAAGACATGTAGCAGAATAACTTTCGCGCTCAAATGTATAGGAAATTTAACTTTATTTGAAAAATGTCAGCACATAAAGTAAAAAAAGTCATTTTTTTGACAAAATTCATGTCTTTTTTGATGAATATAATAAAAAGTAAAACTCGCAGCAGCAATCAAATAGCAGCAAAAGAAAGCTGTATTAGTGACAAGAAAGGAGGAAAAATTAATTTAGGTGGTAGGTTGTATGACCGAGCAATAAACCGTTAACGCTGCAGTGGTCTGAATGGAAAAAAAAGGCTCTTTATGACTGCAGTCCTCATTTCACTTATGATTTTGAAAATAGTGATTAATATCCTTCATGATTCACAAATGTGACATTACAATCTGCTAAATGCTGCAGGACACAGAGCTACATTGATATGTTTACATGCCTACGGTGAGGTCATGAAATATAAACCACAAACAGCTTCATTAGCATGTTGTTCTTAGGAAAAAGTACTCACAAAGACAATCCCTCCTTGTTTACTACACAACAAATGTGACTTGTCAATACGCTAATAATAGAACCTGTTCTATTTGAAAAACAATGATTCTGGCAAACACTATGATGGTAATGAGATGGAAGACCTGTCATAGGGAACAATGTTTCATGTGGATACCCATTTATTTCTTGCTTTACCAACTGACTTGCTTTAAGCTTTTAGCTGCTTTATTTGAAACACGCCATTTAAATGACTTAAACAATCACATTTTTTTTCAAAATATACGCCTGGAATGTTTTAACAGCAAGTCGCCATTCCCTCGCAGTCAGTATGTCATCGCTGATGTGCTCAAATATAAACTATGCGCTTAAATATCTTATTTTAAAAGACTCCATTTAAAACTGTCTGAAAGGCTCAAGATACTCAAGCTACTCATATTTGCCAGAAAGGCTTTAGAGGATTGTACAGGAATTAAAGGGAACCTCCCATGACAAGATTTCTTCTCTACTGATCCAGAGAAGGCTATGGATGTTTCCTTTTAAAATAATACCAGTTGCCCGACTCCCCTGCTGATCATGTGTCTACTTTTAGCCACAGCCCCTGAACAAGCATGCAGATCAGGTGCTCTGACTGAAGTCAGACTAGATTAACTTCATGCTTGTTTCAGGTCTGTAATTCAGCCACTACTGTAGCCAAAGAGATCAGCAGGACTGCCAGGCAATTGGTATTGCTTAAAAGGGAACATCCATATCCCTCTCTCAGTTTAGGTTCCCTTTAACCACTTGCCGACTGCCCACTACCTATGGGTGTCGGCAAAGTGGCACCCCCAGTACCGCCTAACGCCGATCGGCGGCAGCACCTAGGGACAGAATAACCAGGGATCGCGCGCATCTATCCGCCGGCATTAGGCTCCGCGGCATCAACGCACCGGACAATCAGCAGCGCCGGCTGGTTGTTAACCTTTGATCTGCCGCTACAAAGTGTATAATACAGGCTGCGTCCTACCCTGGTGGTCCCAGTGATCGAGGGACCACCAGGGTAGGAGGCAGCTGTGTACGGAATGACACACACACACACACACACACACACACACACACACACACACACACACACACACACACACACACACACACACACACACACACACACACACACACACACACTGATCCTGTCCCCCCCTGACCCCTGATTGCCCACAACACCTCTCAGACCCCCCCCCCCCCCCATCACCCCCTCAGATCACTGTTTGCACCCAATCACCCCCCTAATCACCCATCAATCACCCCCTGTCACTATCTGTCAACACTATATTTTAGATCAGGTCCTAAACTGCCCCCTGGGGGCCCTTGATCACCCCCCACCCCCTCATATCCCCCTAGACACCCCCCACCCCCGTGTACTGTATACATCTATTCTCCCCTGTAATCACCCACTGATCACCTGTCGATCACCCATCAATCACCCCCTGTCACTGCCACCCATCAGATCAGACCCTAACCTGCCCCTTGCGGGCACCTGATCACCCACCCACACCCTCAGATCGCCCGCAGACCCACCCTCAGATCACCTCCCAAGTGCATTGGTTTACATCTGTTGTCTCCTCTAATCACCCACTGATCACCCATCAATCACCCCCTGTTACTGCTACCCACCAGATCAGACCCTAATCTGCCCCTTGCGGGCACCCAATTACCCGCCCACACCCTCAGACCCCCCCTGTGCATTGCTTGCATCTATTCTCCCCTCTAATCACACCCTGATCACCTATCAATCACCCAGTTACTGCTACCCATCAGATCAGACCCTAATCTGCCCCTTGCGAGCACTCAATCACCCCAACACCACCTATCACTGCTACTGGCACCCAAACACCCGTCCACACCCTCAGACCCCCCCTGATCATCTCCCCAGTGCATTATTTACACTGATCACCCATCAATCACCCCCTGTCACTGCTACCCATCAGATTAGACCCTCATCTAGCACTTGCGGGCACTCAATCACCCGCCCACACCCTCAGATCGCCCTAAGACCCCCCCCCCCTGATCACCCCCCCCCAGTGCATTGCTTGCATCTATTCCCCCCTCTAATCACACCCTGAGACACCCATCAATCACCTCCTGTCACCCACTAGCACACCTACCCATCAGATCAGGCCCTAATTTGCCCCGTGTGGGCTCCTGATCACTCCGCCAAACCCTCAGTTCCCCCTCAGACCCCCTTCCAATCACTCCCCAGTGCATTGATTGCATCTATTCTCCCCTCTAATCACCCCCTGAGACACCCATCAAATCACTTCCTGCCACCCCCCTAGCACTCCTATCCATCAGATCAGGCCCTAATCTGCCCCCTGCGAGCTTCTGATCACCTGGCCAAACCCTCACCCGCCCCACCGTAGTGACAGAATTTTTTTTTTCTGATCACTGCTGGTCTCTAAGACAATAGTGGCTGAGACCAACCGCTATGCCACACAATATGCAACCGCCAATCCAAGAAGCTACCATGGCCAGCCTTTTCAGTGGAAACCACTCCAAGTTTCCGAACGTAACATTTTTTGGGGCCCTTCTCCTTAACATGGGTCTAGTAAAAAAGAATATATTGCGGTCTTATTGGTCTACGCACCCAATACATCACATGCCCATGTTCTCTGCTGCCATGTCCAGGTCACGATTTGAGAACATCCTGCACTTCCTGCACTTCAGTGCCGATACAACCTGTCATCCAAGAGGCCACTCTGCTTATGACCGGTTCCACAACAATCGGCCCCTCAGACCACCTGTCATCAAAATTTGCAGATGCTTATACCCCTGAACTATCATTTTGAGGCATTTGGTTTCTAGACTACTCCTCACGGTTTTGGGCCCCAAAAATGCCAGGGCACTATAGGTACCCCACAAGTGACATTTTAGAAAGAAGACACCCAAAGGTTTTCCATTATGAACTCATCATACACCTAACGGAATACCTTGGGGTGTCTTTCTAAAATGGGGTAACTTGTGGGGTTCCTAAACTGCCCTGGCATTTTATGGGCCCTAAACAGTGAGGAGTAGTCTGGAAACCAAATGCCTCAAAATGACCTGTGAAATCCTAAAGGTACTGAACTCACCATGCCTCTTAGTGAATACTTTGGGATGTCTGCTTTCCAAAATGAGGGTCATTTTGGCGGTATTTATACTATCCTGGAATTCCAGCACCTCATGAAACATGACAGGTGCTCGGAAAAGTCAGAGATGCTTCAAAATGGGAAAATTCACTTTTTGCACCATAGTTTGTAAACGCTATAACTTTTACCCAAGCCAATAAATATACACTTATTGGACAAAAATGTATATAGAAATTTTACTTTATTTAAAAAATGTCAGCACAGAAAGTTAAAATCATTTTTTTTTGACAAAATTAAAAGGAAGGTTCAGGGACTATGAAAAAAAATAAAAATCGTTATCCACTTACCTGGGGCTTACTTCAGCCCGTTGTAGGCAGTAGGTGCCCCCGGCGCTGCTCTGCAGGCTCCCGGTGGTCTCTGGTGGCCGATCCGACCTGGCCAGGTCGAGCCTCTTCTGCGCTCCATTGTGCAGTCCATGCGGGCGCGCTGATGTCCTCGGACGTCCTCCGGGCTGTACTGCGCAGGCTCAGTAGTTCTGAGCCTGCGCAGTACAGCCCGGAGGACGACCGATGACGTCAGCGCAACGGCGTGGAACGCACAATGGAGCGCAGAAGAGGCCCGACCTGGCCAGGTCGGCCACCGGAGACCACCGGGAGCGGCGCCGAGGGCACCTCCTGCCTGCCACGGGCTGGAGGAAGCCCCAGGTAAGTGGATAAGGATTTTTATATTTTTTTTCATAGTCCCTGAACCTTCCCTTTAACCACTTAAGGACCTAGGGCTTTCTACCCCTTAAGGACCGGCCACTTTTTTTCCATTCAGACCACTGCAGCTTTCACGGTTTATTGCTCGCTCATACAACCTACCACCTAAATGAATTTTGGCTCCTTTTCTTGTCACTAATAAAGCTTTCTTTTGGTGCTATTTGATTGCTCCTGCGATTTTTACTTTTTATTATATTCAGCAAAAAAGACATGAATTTTGGCAAAAAAATGATTTTTTTAACTTTCTGTGCTGACAGTTTTCAAATAAAGTAAAATTTCTGTATACATGCAGCGCGAAAAATGTGGACAAACATGTTTTTGATAAAAAAAAACCCATTCAGCGTATATTTATTGGTTTGGGTAAAAGTTATAGCGTTTACAAACTATGGTGCAAAAAGTGAATTTTCCCATTTTCAAGCATCTATGACTTTTCTGACCCCCTGTCATGTTTCATGAGGGGCTAGAATTCCAGGATAGTATAAATACCCCCCAAATGACCCCATTTTGGAAAGAAGACATCCCAAAGTATTCACTGAGAGGCATGGTGAGTTCATAGAAGATATTATTTTTTGTCACAAGTAAGCGGAAAATGACACTTTGTGACAAAAAAAAAAAAAGTTTCCATTTCTTCTAACTTGCGACAAAAAAAAAAATGAAATCTGCCACGGACTCACCATGCCCCTCTCTGAATACCTTGAAGGGTCTACTTTCCAAAATGGGGTCATTTGTGGGGTGTGTTTACTGTCCTGACATTTTGGGGGGTGCTAAATTGTAAGCACCCCTGTAAAGCCTAAAGGTGCTCATTGGACTTTGGACCCCTTTAGCGCAGTTAGGCTGCAAAAAAGTGCCACACATGTGGTATTGCCGTACTCAGGAGAAGTAGTATAATGTGTTTTGGGGTGTGTTTTTACACATACCCATGCTGGGTGGGAGAAATATCTCTGTAAATGACAATTTTTTAATTTTTTTTACACACAATTGTCCATTTACAGAGTTATTTCTCCCACCCAGCAAGGGTATGTGTAAAAATACACCTCAAAACACATTATACTACTTCTCCCGAGTACGGCGATACCACATGTGTGGCACTTTTTTTGCACCCTAACTGTGCTAAAGGGCCCAAAGTCCAATAAATACCTTTAGGATTTCACAGGTCATTTTGCGGAATTTGATTTCCAGACTAATTGTTTTTTTTCGCAAAGTGTCATTTTCCGCTAACTTGTGACAAAAAATAAAATCTTCTATGAACTCACCATACTCCTAACGGAATACCTTTGGGTGTCTTCTTTCTAGAATGGGGTCATTTGTGGGGTTCCTATACTGCCCTGGCATTTTAGGGGCCCTAAACCGTGAGGAGTAGTCTTGAAACCAAATGTCGCAAAATGACCTGTGAAATCCTAAAGGTACTCATTGGACTTTGGGCCCTTTAGCACAGTTAGGGTGCAAAAAAAGTGCCACACATGTGGTATCGCCGTACTCGGGAGAAGTAGTATAATGTGTTTTGAGGTGTATTTTTACACATACCCATGCTGGGTGGGAGAAATATCTCTGTAAATGACAATTGTTTGATTTTTTTTACACACAATTGTCCATTTACATAGAAATTTCTCCCACCCAGCATGGGTATGTGTAAAAATACACCCCAAAACACATTATACTCCTTTTCCTGAGTATGGCGGTACCACATGTGTGACACTTTTTTGCAGCCTAGGTGCGCTAAGGGGCCCAACTTCCTATGCACAGGTCATTTTGAGGCATTTGTTTTCTAGACTACTCCTCGCGGTTTAGGGCCCCTAAAATGCCAGGGCAGTATAGGAACCCCACAAGTGACCCCATTCTAGAAAGAAGACACCCCAAGGTATTCCGTTAGGTGTATGGCGAGTTCATAGAAGATTTTATTTTTTGTCACAAGTTAGTGGAAAATGACACTTTGTGAAAAAAAAACCAATAAAAATCAATTTCCGCTAACTTTTGACAAAAAATAAAATCTTCTATGAACTCGTCATACACCTAACAGAATACCTTGGGGTGTCTTTTTTTTCTAAAATGGGGTCACTTGTGGGGTTCCTATACCGCCCTGGCATTTTACGGGCCCAAAACCGTGAGTAGTCTGGAAACCAAATGTCTCAAAATGACTGGTCAGGGGTATAAGCATCTGCAAATTTTGATGACAGGTGGTCTATGAGGGGGCGAATTTTGTGGAACCGGTCATAAGCAGGGTGGCCTTTTAGATGACAGGTTGTATTGGGCCTGATCTGATGGATAGGAGTGCTAGGGGGGTGACAGGAGGTGATTGATGGGTGTCTCAGGGGGTGGTTAGAGGGGAAAATAGATGCAATCAATGCACTGGGGAGGTGAACGGAAAGGGGTCTGAGGGGGATCTGAGGGATTGGCCGAGTGATCAGGAGCCCACACGGGGCAAATTAGGGCCTGATCTGATGGGTAGGTGTGCTAGGGGGTGACAGTTGGTGATTGATGGGTGTCTCAAGGTGTGATTAGAGGGGGGAATAGATGCAAGCAATGCACTGGCGAGGTGATCAGGGCTGGGGTCTGAGGGCATTCTGAGGGTGTGGGCGGGTGATTGAGTGCCCTAGGGGCAGATAGGGGTCTAATCTGATAGGTAGCAGTGACAGGGGGTGATTGATGGGTAATTAGTGGGTGTTTAGGGTAGAGAACAGATGTGAACACTGCACTTGGGAGGTGATCGGACGTCGGATCTGCGGGCGATCTATTGGTGTGGGTGGGTGATCAGATTGCCCGCAAGGGGCAGGTTAGGGGCTGATTGATGGGGGAGAATCTGTGGGGTGGGGGGTGATCAGGAGGGAGCAGGGGGCGGGGGGGGGGATAAAAAAAATTGCGTTGACAGTTAGTGACAGGGAGTGATTGATGGGTGATTAGGGGGGTGATTGGGTGCAAACATGGGTCTGGGGGGTGGGCAGGGGGGGGTCTGATGGGTGCTGTGGGCGATCTGGGGCGGGGGGGGGGGAAAAATCAGTGTGCTTGGTGCGACATAGGGTGGCTGCAGCCTGCCCTGGTGGTCCCTCGGACACTGGGACCACCAGGGCAGGAGGCAGCCTGTATAATACACTTTGTAAACATTACAAAGTGTATTATACACTTTGTATGCGGCGATCGTCGGGTTAACATCCCGCCGGCGCTTCCGTATGGCCGGCGGGATGTTGCGGCGGGTGAGCGGCGCCAGGCGGAGGATCGCGTCACGGATGACGCGATCGCTCCGCCCATGCCCCTACAAGGACCGCCGCCATTTGTCTATACGGCGGTCCTTGCGGGGTGCACTTCCCGGCCGTCAATTGTACATACGGCGGTCGGGAAGTGGTTAATGTATTTTTTGATGAATATAATAAAAACTAAACATCACAACAGCAATCAAATAGCACCAAAAGAAAGCTGTATTAGTGACAAGAAAAGTAGGTAAAATTAATTTAGATAGTGGGTTGTATGACCGAGCAATAAACCATGAAAGCTGCAGTGGTTTGAAAGGGGAAAAAAAAAAAAGTGTCTGGTCCTTAAGGGGTTTTAAGACTGCAGTCCTTAAGTGGTTAAAGAGGAACTTTAACGAAAAGAGATTAAAAAAAAACAAAAACAATATATTGCAAAGGGAGAAGTTATAAAATGGAAGAGAGATCATGATATAATTGATATTTGCCATGTAATTTGTTCATATTGTTTGATCCACAATCCACCTGCATGTCATCATCTTTACTACTAGCAGACATAAAAAAAAGACCAACTGCTTTTATCTACAGCAGACGTGAAAAAAAGCACCAACTGCTTTTATCTATAGCCACACTCCCTATCAATGCGATAGGCTAAAAAAGTTTTTTTTTTATTATTGATATACATATGCACAGAGGGAGAAATTGGTTGCTTGGCAGTTGGAAACAGCTGTTATTTCCCACAATGCAACAAGGCTCCCACAGTATGATGTCCTAACCTAGGTCATGACACCACACTGTGGGAGGGGTTTCAACACAATATCAGCCATCTTTTTTTTCTCATCCGATTTTAATTATAATAATCGAATTTTATGGTCGATCAGCAGCAAGTCGCCTGATGTATGACCATCTTTAGCATCTTCCCAGTTACAGGGTCTTACAGATAAGCAGTCTGATTATCTTACTTACAGATAAGCAGTATCACTGCTCCACATAGAACCTGAAACATTTGTAGGACGATCCACGGCAAGACTGAGCTTAGGGAGTAGCACTTGCGCTTCCTAACAGTTTTGGACTGCGATTTGCATCAGAATTTGCGGGCGTTCACAAGCTCTGTATGCAGCACTTACGATTTGCATTTTGTATTTGGAATAAAGTTGTTACGTACACACTGGGTACCGTACGTCGGCTTCTGGAGTGCCAACACGCCCCTTTGCATATAATGGCATTGCTTATGTGCAAAGGGGCAGGACTAAGTGCAGGAAGTTGACACACGGACAAGGTATGCAAGCAAATGTTTATTCCAAACACAGTAAGTGCACACAAAATCCATGCAAAATCGCTTTTGAATAGTGATTCAAGAGCATTTGCACTTGTTGAATTTGCCTCCTATAGAGCCTACATATGATAAAAGTGCCAAGAGATTTGGGCGGAAGGTAAAGCCTTAAAAAATGGCTCGCCCTGCTCCTGCACAAGTCCCAGCGGCACTAATTACTAATACAGTATTTTTATAGAAATTTGTGCTCCGTCTTTTTACGGCACCCAAATGACTCGCTGAGCACCGCTATAGACGTAATTCTTATTACAGCCTATGGCGGCGCAGACTGTGTCCAAATCTCCGGCACTGTCTTTTCAGCGTTCCTCCTATAGGTCATGATATCCACTTGTATTTATATGTGATGGATTTTACTATGTACTTCTTTTCTCTCCTCTACCTTTTTCATATTGTAACACCTTATTCTGATGTCTCATCTGGTGTACTTTATATCTCTTGTATTGTCAACCCTTTGTTTGCTAATAACTGTTTAAAAAGGTTCACATTTAACTATAATACAACAGTATATATATATATATATATATATATATATATATATATATATATATATATATATATATATATATATATATATATATATATATCTTTTTTTCTCTTTACAGAATGCACAATGATCACTGAGCATTTCAAAGAATTATTATTGAACCATTAGCTACAGAAAACTGACAATTCTCATCAAAGCATGGTGAGGCAAAAACCTCTATCATAATCATTACTGTTCAATTATGCTGAATCAGCACACCATAATGGCACTCTGTTGACTGGTTTCATATAACACAGTGTCTATGGCATCTTCACTGACATATATGATTGACACAAATATAAATGTTCTCCGGGCATAAGCTCTGCATGCTCCAGAAGACAACTTTGGTTGCCAAACAACTAAGAAGTGTAAAGTGCCAGCAGCATGCTTGCCAGATAACGGCTTTGTGTCAAAGATGTAGAATGAACAAAGGTGAAGCAAGCCTTTTGTAGTGAAGAGCACTCAAGAATAAGTCGTCTAAACTCAGATATCTCATTTACCACAAATTGCAATAGATCTGTGTTTGCAAAGGATGCTCAATTCCAGAGATCCGCTTGCATACAAATATGTGCACAAGAGTTACCATACTTCTATTTTTAGCTTAAATAGGGAACCAGAAGCGAGGAAAATTATTTAAAATAAACACATGACATAGCTGCAAATTAATATTACATACTAACCTCACTGTCCGTTCTTCTTAGAAGCTCACCATTTTTTTCTTACAGTGATCCCTTCCAGTTCTGACAATATTTTGTCAGAACTGAACCATACCAGTTGCTGTCAGTTATATATCAGCAGCTATCAGTTACAACTGAATGTGGAAGGTAATGGCCATGTTTCCATATGGCCGAAGTGGGTGATATTACAGTTTAACAGTGTGCTGACCAGGAAGCAGTTATGGGGTAATGGCCATTTTTAAAACGGAGAACAGAGAAGTCCATTGATCACAGTGGACAAATGAAACGCAGGAGAGGAGAAAGAGATTGAGTAGTAGACTACACAGGAGGTAAGAATGACCTATGTATGGTTATTTTGACTTTTTATTTTCAGTTCAGGTTCTCTTTAAAGGATAACTGCATGCTTGGGAAAAGAACACTGGCGTAATGTAAAATCTACCCACGTTAATATAATCTGCACACTTCAAAAACTGTTTTTGTTTACTTTACTTTTGGGTTTTTGGTGTACCCTCCTCCACACTGCTCTGCTAGAATTTTGTTGCTACTTTAGACCAACTAGTTGAGAAAGAGGTGGAAAGATTTCCAGGAGGCACAAGCAGCAAGATGAACACTCCTACACCAAGGATTCCGTACATTGCCATGAAATAACTGCAGTGGATATTGCTGGGGTTTTTTGCACCTCTCAACAACTGCAGGCTTCCCGCTATCTTTACCTTCCGTCTTTCATAAGCATGCCAGATCTTTTAGCGATACTGACCAACCCCTAGCACATTGTTCTCCTACTCACCCTGCCCACCAAAAGCAGTGCGTCATCTTTCCACAGGAACAGATGCGTCACGTACGTACGTACATACGTTTTTTACCATGGGTGCCATGCCTGCTCCCTGCGCAGATTGTGGTCAGGAGAAGCCATGTGGGAGCAACGCTGCCCCCCTGACCATGTGACTCCAAATGCCGTGCAGTGTGCTGGAAGGCGCATTGCACTCTGACCAGCTGATGCCACCTGGGAGAAGAAGTGATGTGCAGAGCGGCACTGCTAATCATATGATGCAGCTGGGATGCTCTGCA